>NC_091340.1:4151970-4319470 GCF_038502225.1 Cherax quadricarinatus | reverse complement strand
ATACCCAAATACTGCACATGTGTCTAATTTATGCAAACATGGCAGACTGGCGGTGCCTATGCACAAAAATCAGTCATCTCCCAGTAGGCGCGTTTATGGTAGGGTTGAAGCCGATCCAAAGAATCATTCTCCAGGAATTTCACGTAAAACCAATTTATTTTACATTACTGACAAATTAAAACCCAAAGAGCTCAAAGTCAAGGCGAGCCTTTCTTTGAGTAAAGCTCACTACTGCTGAAAGTTCGAAGCCAGTCTACCTGGAGTTTACCTGGAGAGAGTTCCGGGGGTCAACGCCCCCGCGGCCCGGTCTGTGACCAGGCCTCCTGGTGGATCAGAGAGATTCTCCAGTTATTGTTCAGAATCC
The DNA here is from genome assembly GCF_038502225.1 of Cherax quadricarinatus. Taxonomy (NCBI): domain Eukaryota; kingdom Metazoa; phylum Arthropoda; class Malacostraca; order Decapoda; family Parastacidae; genus Cherax; species Cherax quadricarinatus. The sequence continues at coordinate 4,319,106 of NC_091340.1, read as the reverse complement.
AACGAATCCAAGCTTAAAAACATCAAGTTGTATCAATTTAAATGACCCAATTTCAAAGCAGAATATACTGAAATTGGGTTCATCTTTCTAAAACACCCCCGTATATTAGGAAATTTTGTCCATCTTTCTGAAACACCCCCGTATTTTAGGAAATTGGCCCACCACCTATTTGAAGTCTCTGGCTTATAATAGGCAGTAAGTTGAGATAGAGGTACAGAGGGTAAGGTAAGAAAAGATTTATGAGGGGCCCTTGAGGAGAGAGCGAGAAAGCCGGGATGTAGGTTATGAGGACCCCTAAATTAGTGCGAGCAAGAGAGCCAGGTTACAGGATAGGAGGGCCCCTAAACAGTAAGCAAGAGAGCCAGGTTGCAGGATATGAGGGCCCCTAAACAGTAAACAAGAGAGCCAGGTTACAGGATATGAGGGCCCCTAAACAGTAAACAAGAGAGCCAGGTTACAGGATATGAGGGCCCCTAAACAGTAAACAAGAGAGCCAGGTTGCAGGATATGAGGGCCCCTAAACAGTAAACAAGAGAGCCAGGTTACAGGATATGAGGGCCCCTAAACAGTAAACAAGAGAGCCAGGTTACAGGATATGAGGGCCCCTAAACAGTAAACAAGAGAGCCAGGTTACAGGATATGAGGGCCCCTAAACAGTAAGCAAGAGAGCCAGGTTACAGGATATGAGGGCCCTTCAAGGTAGTGGTTACATATAATGCGTCACAGGAGAGAAACTGGCTTAATAATCTCGTTCATACGTTATGTGGTCAGAGGAAGTCTTGGGCTCGCTCCTTCCTTGTGATCTCCTCGCAAGAAAACACCGCTAACTTCTTATTTTCCCCAGGTGGTTTAGGAGTGCTCTCCTCTTTCCTCTTGTTGACCAAACCTCTTAACACCGTAGCGCTGGGAGATACTGCCGCGTGTGTGTTTGAGTGTGTGAGTGTGTGAGTGTGTTATTACAAGTTAATCCCGTAGTGTAGAAAAACACTTATATGAGGTCCAGGACATTTATTAAAGGAAACGTTTCGCCACGAGTGGCGTAACCTTGCAATATCAGTTTCACTCTCAACCTACTTCCAAAGTCGATTCCACCCATCAATAAATTGAATTACAGCTAAATACTTCCCACAATCTTTTTAACACTGCTTCTTACGTGACTTTAATATCGTCTTGTCCTCCCGGTGGCTGGCGAGAAAGATTCTCTTATTTCCCTATAGACTCGAATGAACGTAGAGGAAGTTAGCATATCTTTCTTCATCTTCCAGTAAGAGGAAATCCAGTGTGGCTTTGTGCTTGTTCATGGCCTCTTGGACCAGACCAATATTTATAGTTTCTTCCCTGCCAATCTTTATACTTTGTCTTCTTTCTCTCTTCTTAATATTCTTATTACTTTCATTAGCTTTAAGTCAGTGATAAACAATGATACATTGACTTGAATTTCTTCTGACAAGTTATTTACATACCTTTGGAATAACAACATTCTTTGTATTTATCCTTGGGGTGCCCCACTTGTTAACTTTCCCAACATTCAATGTCCAACATTATCATCACCTTGTGTTCTGCTTATCTGATATTTCTTAAATCACTACACTGAGCTGGACAGATACGTAAAGTCAGTACCCGATCAGCAGGGCTGTGACTCTTACGTTCGACTACGTGTGGCCAGCAGTAACAGCCTGATTGATCAGGCCCTGACTCTGGTGGGATCATTAAAAGCTTTGAAGCAGTCCAAGAATATGCCATCAACTCACCATGCCTTACTCTGTCACAAAACTCTAGTAAATTCGTGAGGCAGGACTTTTTTAGATCCGCTTCTAATATCTGTGTTGGTTGAATGTGATGGTATCCCTCCTCTCCAGGTGCTCAGCCAAACTCTCCCGATGATGTTCTCCATTCCTTAGACGGTATTTTAGTACTGACGCAGAGGCGTGAGAGAAACATCACATCCCACGCTAAATTATTTTTTAGCACGCATAGGTCCGTCAACGAGCAAATTATCATTATCAAAAAATACGCCATACACACCCGCACATACCTAGGAGGGCAGTAGGTACCAGTAAGGCAGTAGGTACCGACAGAACAGCACTTGATAATCAGTAACCGTGGTGCATGTGTATATCTCGTGAAGTTCAATTATATGTCAGTAAGTCTCTTGATACTAGGTCCTTGATACTGTTGTTCCTTATTACCAAAAATAATGTTAAAGTTAGGCGTAAGACAGGTGACTTCTAAGTTACAAAACGTTAAAAATCTAAGAGAATACAAACCCAGTCTACTTTCTAGTGAAAAATATTTTTTTACTAGGGCAGGTGAATGTCTTTCAGTGTATATACACCGAGAATTTACTGTAATACTATTGCCTGTTTCACCTGGACAGGCTGAAGCCTAGGGCCTCAAAATCTAGGAGGCCTCCGGTCAAGGTGTATAATATTTTTGACACTGTCATAGGCCTTTCTTACACATGCTGTCATAACACATTGTAATCTCTAAACAACCCTTCAGTAATGTTCCTCGTACGCCATTTGAGAATAATACTGTCTTCAGCCAATAACTTGACACTAGCATTGATTTCTGTATTGGTTTTGCCCTTCCATGATAGAAGTGAGACAGATAAGTTGACTAAGGTCTCAGTTATTTGTACTCTTATGTTAATGAGAAGGCTGATACCAGGCTTCAAGCTAACAATCTTTTTCAGAAAATGGAAGAACTGGAATTTGTGTTTATCCTTCATTTTTTTGGACCTGTGTGCTGTCATTTTGACAAGGTTAGCAAAGTCATTCAGAAATCAGAACTGGTATTGAGTACTTGTGCATGCTTGTACAGTTCACTTCAGGATTTTTTAAGTAAAATTAGAAAGTTTGATGAGCCTGAGTAACAAGCAAAAGCCACCTTGCCAAATGTTAAATACAGAACTGTCACAAGGAGACAAAGAATAAGGAAACAGCCAGGAAATGACGGAAGTCCACCTGGTCCTGATGCCTTAGATGATGTCTCTTCAAGATGCAAGATTAGGATCAAATCCTTTATTCCTATACTAGATACAATTGAAGACAATTTAAGAGGAACTACTGTGTACAGTGATCCTGAATAAATGTTTTATTTTCTTGCCAATCTGACAGCATCTAAGAAAATCAGCAGTGTGTTCAACTGTGTGTTCAACACAACACCCAGAAGATGTTCACCTAAAACTTACTAATGAACTTTTGTACTTCCACTTGTACGTGAGACAAAGCCATAGGCCTACAGAAGACCAGTCACTGTCTCATAGGCCTACAGAAGACCAGTCACTGCCTCATACAAGCCTTTATTAAAGTATATACTAGGAAAAAATCAGATGGCCTTCCATAATTTGACAAACTTAGACAAATTAATTTTGATGAACTTAGATGATTTTACTATGAGGAAGACTAGAAAAAAATATTTTTACAATCTTAGTGTATTTGATGACTGTAATTTATTTATTTCTTAATATGTATTTTAAAAGAATATATGTATTTTAAACCCGACACTGGTTTTAAAATACACCTCACATTGTTGGAACCTCCGTCTTCAGTGCTCGGTGCATCTGTAACGGGTTGCATCTCCCCAAACAACTTTGATTTTCTCTCGTTCGTCTACCTATTCCAGTCGCTGTCGCCGCCTCCGCCAGTGTCGCCAGCAGAGCCGCCCCTTCCCACAGTCACGTCGTGGTAATTGTATTCACGGTTGAGTACCAGGGTGGCCACCGTTAACTGGAAGGTGTGTGGCTCCAGCCTCGGTACCTCGGTCATGTTGGTGTGAGCTGCCATCACCCACAACACCCTCACCCACAACACCCTCACCCACAACACCCTCACCCACAACACCCTCACGCAACACCCTCACCCACAACACCCTCACCCACAACACCCTCACACACAACACCCTCACCCACAACACCCTCACGCAACACCCTCACCCACAACACCCTCACCCACAACACCCTCACACACAACACCCTCACCCACAACACCCTCACGCAACACCCTCACCCACAACACCCTCACCCACAACACCCTCACACACAACACCCTCACCCACAACACCCTCACGCAACACCCTCACCCACAACACCCTCACCCACAACACCCTCACACACAACACCCTCACCCACAACACCCTCACGCAACACCCTCACCCACAACACCCTCACCCACAACACCCTCACCCACAACACCCTCACCCACAACACCCTCACCCACAACACCCTCACACAACACCCTCACCCACAACACCCTCACCCACAACACCCTCACGCAACACCCTCACCCACAACACCCTCACCCACAACACCCTCACACACACCCTCACCCACAACACCCTCACCCACAACACTCACCCACAACACCCTCACCCACAACACCCTCACCCACAACACCCTCACCCACAACACCCTCACCCACAACACCCTCACCCACAACACCCTCACCCACAACACCCTCACCCACAACACCCTCACCCACAACACCCTCACCCACAACACCCTCACCCACAACACCCTCACACAACACCCTCACCCACAACACCCTCACCCACAACACCCTCACCCACAACACCCTCACCCACAACACCCTCACACAACACCCTCACACAACACCCTCACCCACAACACCCTCACCCACAACACCCTCACCCACAACACCCTCACACACAACACCCTCACCCACAACACCCTCACGCAACACCCTCACCCACAACACCCTCACCCACAACACCCTCACCCACAACACCCTCACACACAACACCCTCACACACAACACCCTCACCCACAACACCCTCACCCACAACACCCTCACCCACAACACCCTCACGCAACACCCTCACCCACAACACCCTCACCCACAACACCCTCACCCACAACACCCTCACGCAACACCCTCACCCACAACACCCTCACCCACAACACCCTCACCCACAACACCCTCACCCACAACACCCTCACCCACAACACCCTCACCCACAACACCTTCACCCACAACACCCTCACCCACAACACCCTCACCCACAACACCCTCACCCACAACACCCTCACCCACAACACCCTCACCCACAACACCCTCACCCACAACACCCTCACCCACAACACCCTCACCCACAACACCCTCACCCTCCACAACACCCTCACCCACAACACCCTCACCCACAACACCCTCACCCACAACACCCTCACCCACAACACACACACCCACAACACACTCACCCTCCACAACACCCTCACCCACAACACCCTCACCCACAACACCCACACCCACAACACCCTCACCCACAACACCCTCACCCACAACACCCTCACCCACAACACCCTCACCCACAACACCCTCACCCACAACACCCTCACCCACAACACCCTCACCCACAACACCCTCACACAACACCCTCACCCACAACACCCTCACACAACACCCTCACACAACACCCTCACCCACAACACCCTCACCCACAACACCCTCACCCACAACACCCTCACCCACAACACCCTCACCCACAACACCCTCACCCACAACACCCTCACACAACACCCTCACCCACAACACCCTCACCCACAACACCCTCACCCACAACACCCTCACCCACAACACCCTCACACAACACCCTCACCCACAACACCCTCACCCACAACACCCTCACCCACAACACCCTCACCCACAACACCTTCACCCACAACACCCTCACACACAACAACCTCACCCACAACACCCTCACCCACAACACCCTCACCCACAACACCCTCACCCACAACACCCTCACCCACAACATCCTCACCCACAACACCCTCACCCACAACACCCTCACCCACAACATCCTCACCCACAACATCCTCACCCACAACACCCTCACCCACAACATCCTCACCCACAACACCCTCACCCACAACACCCTCACCCACAACACCCTCACACACAACACCCTCACCCACAACACCCTCACCCACAACACCCTCACCCACAACACCCTCACACACAACACCCTCACCCACAACACCCTCACCCACAACACCCTCACCCACAACACCCTCACCCACAACACCCTCACCCACAACATCTTCACCCACAACACCCTCACACACAACACCCTCACCCACAACACCCTCACCCACAACACCCTCACCTACAACACCCTCACCCACAACACTCACCTACAACACCCTCACCCACAACACCCTCACCCACAACACCCTCACCCACAACACCCTCGCACACAACACCCTCACCCACAACACCCTCACCCACAACACCCTCACCCACAACGCCATCACCCACAACACCCTCACCCACAGCACCCTCACCCACAACACCCGCACACACAACACCCTCACCCACAACACCCTCACCCACAACACCCTCGCACACAACACCCTCACCCACAACACCCTCACCCACAACACCCTCACCCACAACGCCCTCACCCACAACACCCTCACCCACAGCACCCTCACCCACAACACTCGCACACACAACACCCTCACCCACAACACCCTCACCCACAACACCCTCACACACAACACCCTCACACACAACACCCTCACACACATCCTCACCCACAACACCCTCACACACAACACCCTCACACAACACCCTCACCCACAACACCTTCACACACAACACCCTCACCCACAATACCCTCACCCACAACACCCTCACCCACAACACCCTCACCCACAACACTATCACACAACGCCCTCACCCACAGCACCCTCACACACAACACCCTCACCCACAATACCCTCACGCACAACACCCTCACGCACAACACCCTCACACACAACACCCTCACCCACAATACCCTCACTCACAACACCCTCACACACAACACCCTCACCCACAATACCCTCACCCACAACACCCTCACCCACAACACCCTCACCCACAACACCCTCACACACAACACCCTCACACACAACACCCTCACACACAACACCCTCACCCACAACACCCTCACCCACAACACCCTCACACACAACACCCTCACACACAACACCCTCACCCACAACACCCTCACCCACAACGCCCTCACACACAACACCCTCACACACAACACCCTCACCCACAACACCCTCACCCACAACACCCTCACCCACAACACCCTCACCCACAACACCCTCACCCACAACACCCTCACCCACAACACCCTCATACACACACAAACACCGTCACACACACGCAAACACCGTCTCACACACACAACACCGTCACACACACAACACAGTCACACACACAAACACCGTCACACACACATCACCCACACAAACACCGTCACACACACATCACACACACACAACACCGTCACACACACACACAACACCGTTACACACACAAACACCGTCACACACAAACACCGTCACACACAAACACCGTCACACACAAACCGTCACACATACAAACACCGACACACAAACACCGTCACACACACAAACACCGTCACACATACAAACACCGACACACACAAACACCGTCACACACACACCGTCACACACAAACGCCGTCACACAAACACCGTCACACACAAACACCGTCACACACAGACACACACAAACACCGTCACACACACAAACACCGTCACACACAAACACCGTCACACACACAAACACCGTCACACACACAAACACCGTCACACACACAAACACCGTCACACACAAACACCGTCACACACACAAACACCGTCACACACACAAACACCGTCACACACAAACACCGACACACACAAACACCGTCACACACAAACACCGTCACACACACAAACACCGTCACACACACAAACACCGACACACACAAACACCGTCACACACACAAACACCGACACAAACACCGTCACACACACAAACACCGTCACACACAAACACCGACACAAACACCGTCACACACAACACCGTTACACACACAAACACCGTCACACACAAACACCGTCACACACACATCTTGGTAACATTAACTACCCACAAAACTCGTTCATTACTCGTATTTCATGTTCAGTATCACGTTCAATATCCAAGATAATTTCATCCATATTCCATTTTTATCTTTTATCACTTCTGTCAGAAATTTTCTTGAGACAGTTAAAAAATTTATTTTTATGTGGAATTTATTTTCAGGGTTTCGGAATTTTATTTCCAGAATATTATTTCCAAAATTTATTTTTTAACGATTTTTTCAGAATTTATTTCCAGGATTTATTTTTCAGAATTTTATTTCCAGAATTTATTTTTTAAATGTTTATTTTCAGAATTTATTTCCAGAATTTATTTCCAGAATTTATTTTTCAGAATTTATTTTTTAGAATTTATTTCCAAAATTTATTTCCACAATTTATTTTTCAGAATTAATTTTTTCAGAGGCCAAATATGGTCAAAAAAAAAAAAATCCAATAAAATCCCCGTGAAAACTCTGCTATTTTTTCCTCGAACAAATATTAAAAGATTTTAATAATATTTGCTCTGTCAGTCTCCATAAAACCCAAAATTTTGACTCTATTTTCATAGCTTGAGAAAGTTATTGGATCCCAGGCGACGCAATAACAGCAGTGTCATGTTCTCCATGTGTTATAACATGGTGAACATGCCAGGCGACGCAATAACAGCAGTGTCATGTTCTCCATGTGTTATAACATGGTGAACATGCCAGGCGACGCAATAACAACAGTGTCATGTTCTCCATGTGTTATGTTATAACATGGTGAACATCCCAGGCGACGCAATAACAGCAGTGTCATGTTCTCCATGTGTTATAACATGGTGAACATGCCAGGCGACGCAATAACAGCAGTGTCATGTTCTCCATGTGTTATAACATGGTGAACATGCCAGGCGACGCAATAACAGCAGTGTCATGTTCTCCATGTGTTATGTTATAACATGGTGAACATCCCAGGCGACGCAATAACAGCAGTGTCATGTTCTCCATGTGTTATGTTATAACATGGTGAACATCCCAGGCGACGCAATAACAGCAGTGTCATGTTCTCCATGTGTTATGTTATAACATGGTGAACATCCCAGGCGACGCAATAACAGCAGTGTCATGTTCTCCATGTGTTATGTTATAACATGGTGAACATCCCAGGCGACGCAATAACAGCAGTGTCATGTTCTCCATGTGTTATGTTATAACATGGTGAACATCCCAGGCGACGCAATAACAGCAGTGTCATGTTCTCCATGTGTTATGTTATAACATGGTGAACATCCCAGGCGACGCAATAACAGCAGTGTCATGTTCTCCATGTGTTATGTTATAACATGGTGAACATCCCAGGCGACGCAATAACAGCAGTGTCATGTTCTCCATGTGTTGTTATAACATGGTGAACATCCCAGGCGACGCAATAACAGCAGTGTCATGTTCTCCATGTGTTATGTTATAACATGGTGAACATCCCAGGCGACGCAATAACAGCAGTGTCATGTTCTCCATGTGTTATGTTATAACATGGTGAACATCCCAGGCGACGCAATAACAGCAGTGTCATGTTCTCCATGTGTTGTTATAACATGGTGAACATCCCAGGCGACGCAATAACAGCAGTGTCATGTTCTCCATGTGTTATGTTATAACATGGTGAACATCCCAGGCGACGCAATAACAGCAGTGTCATGTTCTCCATGTGTTATGTTATAACATGGTGAACATCCCAGGCGACGCAATAACAGCAGTGTCATGTTCTCCATGTGTTATGTTATAACATGGTGAACATCCCAGACGACGCAATAACAGCAGTGTCATGTTCTCCATGTGTTATGTTATAACATGGTGAACATCCCAGGCGACGCAATAACAGCAGTGTCATGTTCTCCATGTGTTATGTTATAACATGGTGAACATCCCAGGCGACGCAATAACAGCAGTGTCATGTTCTCCATGTGTTGTTATAACATGGTGAACATCCCAGGCGACGCAATAACAGCAGTGTCATGTTCTCCATGTGTTATGTTATAACATGGTGAACATCCCAGGCGACGCAATAACAGCAGTGTCATGTTCTCCATGTGTTATGTTATAACATGGTGAACATCCCAGGCGACGCAATAACAGCAGTGTCATGTTCTCCATGTGTTGTTATAACATGGTGAACATCCCAGGCGACGCAATAACAGCAGTGTCATGTTCTCCATGTGTTATGTTATAACATGGTGAACATCCCAGGCGACGCAATAACAGCAGTGTCATGTTCTCCATGTGTTATGTTATAACATGGTGAACATCCCAGGCGACGCAATAACAGCAGTGTCATGTTCTCCATTTGTTATGTTATAACATGGTGAACATCCCAGACGACGCAATAACAGCAGTGTCATGTTCTCCATGTGTTATGTTATAACATGGTGAACATCCCAGACGACGCAATAACAGCAGTGTCATGTTCTCCATGTGTTATGTTATAACATGGTGAACATCCCAGGCGACGCAATAACAGCAGTGTCATGTTCTCCATTTGTTATGTTATAACATGGTGAACATCCCAGACGACGCAATAACAGCAGTGTCATGTTCTCCATGTGTTATGTTATAACATGGTGAACATCCCAGACGACGCAATAACAGCAGTGTCATGTTCTCCATGTGTTATGTTATAACATGGTGAACATCCCAGACGACGCAATAACAGCAGTGTCATGTTCTCCATGTGTTATGTTATAACATGGTGAACATCCCAGGCGACGCAATAACAGCAGTGTCATGTTCTCCATATGTTATAACATGGTGAACATCCCAGACGACGCAATAACAGCAGTGTCATGTTCTCCATGTGTTATGTTATAACATGGTGAACATCCCAGGCGACGCAATAACAGCAGTGTCATGTTCTTCATGTGTTATGTTATAACATGGTGAACATCCCAGGCGACGCAATAACAGCAGTGTCATGTTCTCCATGTGTTATGTTATAACATGGTGAACATCCCAGGCGACGCAATAACAGCAGTGTCATGTTCTCCATGTGTTATGTTATAACATGGTGAACATCCCAGGCGACGCAATAACAGCAGTGTCATGTTCTCCATGTGTTATGTTATATAACATGGTGAACATCCCAGGCGACGCAATAACAGCAGTGACATGTTCTCCATGTGTTATGTTATATAACATGGTGAACATCCCAGGCAACGCAATAACAGCAGTGTCATGTTCTCCATGTGTTATGTTATAACATGGTGAACATCTCAGGCGACGCAATAACAGCAGTGTCATGTTCTCCATGTGTTATGTTATAACATGGTGAACATCCCAGGCGACGCAATAACAGCAGTGTCATGTTCTCCATGTGTTATGTTATATAGCATGGTGAACATCCCAGGCGACGCAATAACAGCAGTGTCATGTTCTCCATGTGTTATGTTATAACATGGTGAACATCCCAGACGACGCAATAACAGCAGTGTCATGTTCTCCATGTGTTATGTTATAACATGGTGAACATCCCAGGCGACGCAATAACAGCAGTGTCATGTTCTCCATGTGTTATGTTATAACATGTGAACATCCCAGACGACGCAATAACAGCAGTGTAATGTTCTCCATGTGTTATGTTATAACATGGTGAACATCCCAGGCGACGCAATAACAGCAGTGTCATGTTCTCCATGTGTTATGTTATAACATGGTGAACATCCCAGGCGACGCAATAACAGCAGTGTCATGTTCTCCATGTGTTATGTTATAACATGGTGAACATCCCAGACGACGCAATAACAGCAGTGTCATGTTCTCCATGTGTTATGTTATAACATGGTGAACATCCCAGGCGACGCAATAACAGCAGTGTCATGTTCTCCATGTGTTATGTTATAACATGGTGAACATCCCAGGCGACGCAATAACAGCAGTGTCATGTTCTCCATGTGTTATGTTATAACATGGTGAACATCCCAGGCGACGCAATAACAGCAGTGTCATGTTCTCCGTGTGTTATGTTATAACATGGTGAACATCCCAGACGACGCAATAACAGCAGTGTCATGTTCTCCATGTGTTATGTTATAACATGGTGAACATCATAGGCGACGCAATAACAGCAGTGTCATGTTCTCCATGTGTTATGTTATAACATGGTGAACATCCCAGGCGACGCAATAACAGGAGTGTCATGTTCTCCATGTGTTATGTTATAACATGATGAACATCCCAGGCGACGCAATAATAGCAGTGTCATGTTCTCCATGTGTTATGTTATAACATGGTGAACATCCCAGGCGACGCAATAACAGCAGTGTCATGTTCTCCGTGTGTTATGTTATAACATGGTGAACATCCCAGACGACGCAATAACAGCAGTGTCATGTTCTCCATGTGTTATGTTATAACATGGTGAACATCATAGGCGACGCAATAACAGCAGTGTCATGTTCTCCATGTGTTATGTTATAACATGGTGAACATCCCAGGCGACGCAATAACAGGAGTGTCATGTTCTCCATGTGTTATGTTATAACATGATGAACATCCCAGGCGACGCAATAATAGCAGTGTCATGTTCTCCATGTGTTATGTTATAACATGGTGAACATCCCAGGCGACGCAATAACAGCAGTGTCATGTTCTCCATGTGTTATGTTATAACATGGTGAACATCCCAGGCGACGCAATAACAGCAGTGTCATGTTCTCCATGTGTTATGTTATAACATGGTGAACATCCCAGGCGACGCAATAACAGCAGTGTCATGTTCTCCATGTGTTATGTTATAACATGGTGAACATCCCAGACGACGCAATAACAGCAGTTTCATGTTCTCCATGTGTTATGTTATATAGCATGGTGAACATCCCAGGCGACGCAATAACAGCAGTGTCATGTTCTCCATGTGTTATGTTATAACATGGTGAACATCCCAGGCGACGCAATAACAGCAGTGTCATGTTCTCCATGTGTTATGTTATAACATGGTGAACATCCCAGACGACGCAATAACAGCAGTGTCATGTTCTCCATGTGTTATGTTATAACATGGTGAACATCCCAGACGACGCAATAACAGCAGTGTCATGTTCTCCATGTGTTATGTTATAACATGGTGAACATCCCAGACGACGCAATAACAGCAGTGTCATGTTCTCCATGTGTTATGTTATAACATGGTGAACATCTCAGACGACGCAATAACAGCAGTGTCATGTTCTCCATGTGTTATGTTATAACATGGTGAACATCCCAGGCGACGCAATAACAGCAGTGTCATGTTCTCCATGTGTTATGTTATAACATGGTGAACATCCCAGACGACGCAATAACAGCAGTGTCATGTTCTCCATGTGTTATGTTATAACATGGTGAACATCCCAGACGACGCAATAACAGCAGTGTCATGTTCTCCATGTGTTATGTTATAACATGGTGAACATCCCAGGCGACGCAATAACAGCAGTGTCATGTTCTCCATGTGTTATGTTATAACATGGTGAACATCCCAGGCGACGCAATAACAGCAGTGTCATGTTCTCCATGTGTTATGTTATAACATGGTGAACATCTCAGACGACGCAATAACAGCAGTGTCATGTTCTCCATGTGTTATGTTATAACATGAACATCCCAGGCGACGCAATAACAGCAGTGTCATGTTCTCCATGTGTTATGTTATAACATGGTGAACATCCCAGACGACGCAATAACAGCAGTGTCATGTTCTCCATGTGTTATGTTATAACATGGTGAACATCCCAGACGACGCAATAACAGCAGTGTCATGTTCTCCATGTGTTATGTTATAACATGGTGAACATCCCAGACGACGCAATAACAGCAGTGTCATGTTCTCCATGTGTTATGTTATAACATGGTGAACATCCCAGACGACGCAATAACAGCAGTGTCATGTTCTCCATGTGTTATAACATGATGAACATCCCAGACGACGCAATAACAGCAGTGTCATGTTCTCCATGTGTTATGTTATAACATGGTGAACATCCCAGGCGACGCAATAACAGCAGTGTCATGTTCTCCATGTGTTATGTTATAACATGGTGAACATCCCAGGCGACGCAATAACAGCAGTGTCATGTTCTCCATGTGTTATGTTATAACATGGTGAACATCCCAGACGACGCAATAACAGCAGTGTCATGTTCTCCATGTGTTATGTTATAACATGGTGAACATCCCAGACGACGCAATAACAGCAGTGTCATGTTCTCCATGTGTTATGTTATAACATGGTGAACATCCCAGACGACGCAATAACAGCAGTGTCATGTTCTCCATGTGTTATGTTATAACATGGTGAACATCCCAGACGACGCAATAACAGCAGTGTCATGTTCTCCATGTGTTATGTTATAACATGGTGAACATCCCAGGCGACGCAATAACAGCAGTGTCATGTTCTCCATGTGTTATGTTATAACATGGTGAACATCCCAGACGACGCAATAACAGCAGTGTCATGTTCTCCATGTGTTATGTTATAACATGGTGAACATCCCAGACGACGCAATAACAGCAGTGTCATGTTCTCCATGTGTTATGTTATAACATGGTGAACATCCCAGACGACGCAATAACAGCAGTGTCATGTTCTCCATGTGTTATGTTATAACATGGTGAACATCCCAGACGACGCAATAACAGCAGTGTCATGTTCTCCATGTGTTATGTTATAACATGGTGAACATCCCAGACGACGCAATAACAGCAGTGTCATGTTCTCCATGTGTTATGTTATAACATGGTGAACATCCCAGGCGACGCAATAACAGCAGTGTCATGTTCTCCATGTGTTATGTTATAACATGGTGAACATCCCAGGCGACGCAATAACAGCAGTGTCATGTTCTCCATGTGTTATGTTATAACATGGTGAACATCCCAGGCGACGCAATAACAGCAGTGTCATGTTCTCCATGTGTTATGTTATAACATGGTGAACATCCCAGGCGACACAATAACAGCAGTGTCATGTTCTCCATGTGTTATGTTATAACATGGTGAACATCCCAGGCGACACAATAACAGCAGTGTCATGTTCTCCATGTGTTATGTTATAACATGGTGAACATCCCAGGCGACACAATAACAGCAGTGTCATGTTCTCCATGTGTTATGTTATAACATGGTGAACATCCCAGGCGACACAATAACAGCAGTGTCATGTTCTCCATGTGTTATGTTATAACATGGTGAACATCCCAGGCGACACAATAACAGCAGTGTCATGTTCTCCATGTGTTATGTTATAACATGGTGAACATCCCAGGCGACACAATAACAGCAGTGTCATGTTCTCCATGTGTTATGTTATAACATGGTGAACATCCCATGCGACACAATAACAGCAGTGTCATGTTCTCCATGTGTTATGTTATAACATGGTGAACATGGTATATTCAACGTCCCAAAAAATAACTCGCAAAAATAATACATAGAAATGTGTTTGATCTTAAACACGTCTCTGTTGTTTATTGTGCTGGTGAGGTGGTTTATTGTGGTTAATATGGTGTTTGGTTAATACGGTGTTTGGTTAATATGGTGTTTGGTTAATATGGTGTTTGGTTAATATGGTGTTTGGTTAATATGGTGTTTGGTTAATATGATGTTTGGTTAATATGGTGTTTGGTTAATATGATGTTTGGTTAATATGGTGTTTGGTTAATATGGTGTTTGGTTAATATGATGTTTGGTTAATATGGTGTTTGGTTAATATGGTGTTTGGGTAATATAGTGTTTGGTTAATATGGTGTTTGGTTAATATGATTGGTTAATATGGTGTTTGGTTAATATGGTGTTTGGTTAATATGATGTTTGGTTAATATGGTGTTTGGTTAATATGGTGTTTGGTTAATATGGTGTTTGGTTAATATGATGTTTGGTTAATATGATGTTTGGTTAATATGGTGTTTGGTTAATATGGTGTTTGGTTAATATGGTGTTTGGTTAATATGGTGTTTGGTTAATATGGTGTTTGGTTAATATGGTGTTTGGTTAATATGGTGTTTGGTTAATATGGTGTTTGGTTAATATGGTGTTTGGTTAATATGGTGTTTGGTTAATATGGTGTTTGGTTAATATGGTGTTTGGTTAATATGGTGTTTGGTTAATATGGTGTTTGGTTAATATGGTGTTTGGTTAATATGGTGTTTGGTTAATATGGTGTTTGGTTAATATGGTGTTTGGTTAATATGGTGTTTGGTTAATATGGTGTTTGGTTAATATGATGTTTGGTTAATATGGTGTTTGGTTAATATGATGTTTGGTTAATATGGTGTTTGGTTAATATGGTGTTTGGTTAATATGGTGTTTGGTTAATATGATGTTTGGTTAATATGGTGTTTGGTTAATATGGTGTTTGGTTAATATGGTGTTTGGGGAATATGGTGTTTGGGGAATATGGTGTTTGGTTAATATGGTGTTTGGTTAATATGGTGTTTGGTTAATATGATGTTTGGTTAATATGGTGTTTGGTTAATATGGTGTTTGGTTAATATGGTGTTTGGTTAATATGATGTTTGGTTAATATGGTGTTTGGTTAATATGGTGTTTGGTTAATATGGTGTTTGGCTAATATGGTGTTTGGTTAATATGGTGTTTGGTTAATATGGTGTTTGGGGAATATGGTGTTTGGGGAATATGGTGTTTGGTTAATATGGTGTTTGGTTAATATGGTGTTTGGTTAATATTGAGTTTGGTTAATATGGTGTTTGGTTAATATGGTGTTTGGTTAATATGGTGTTTGGGTAATATAGTGCCTGGGTAATATAATGCCTG
Organism: Cherax quadricarinatus; assembly: GCF_038502225.1. Taxonomy (NCBI): domain Eukaryota; kingdom Metazoa; phylum Arthropoda; class Malacostraca; order Decapoda; family Parastacidae; genus Cherax; species Cherax quadricarinatus. Next base: position 4,302,394 of record NC_091340.1, on the reverse strand, counting down.
GGTACTACAGTGCTTGGGTACTACAGTTCCTGGGTACTACAGTGCCTGGGTACTACAGTGCCTGGGTACTACAGTGCCTGGGTAATATAGTGCCTGGGTAATGTAGTGCCTGGGTACTACAGTTCCTGAGTACTACAGTGCCTGGGTACTACAGTGCCTGGGTACTACAGTGCCTGGGTAATATAGTGCCTGGGTAATGTAGTGCCTGGGTACTACAGTGCCTGGGTACTACAGTGCCTGGGTAATATAGTGCCTGGGTAATATAGTGCCTGGGTACTATAGTGCTTGGGTACTACAGTGCCTGGGTACTACAGTGCCTGGGTAATATAGTGCCTGGTACTACAGTGCCTGAGTAATATAGTGCCTGGTACTACAGTGCCTGGGTAATATAGTGCCTGGTTCTACAGTGCCTGGTGCTACATTACCTGGGTAATATAGTGCCTGGTACTACAGTGCCTGGTACTACAGTGCCTGGTACTACAGTGCCTGGGTACTACAGTGCCTGGGTACTACAGTGCCTGGGTAATATAGTGTCTGGTACTACAGTGTCTGGTGCTACATTACCTAGGTAATATAGTGCCTGGTACTACAGTGCCTGGGTACTACAGTGCCTGGGTACTACAGTGCCTGGGTACTACAGTGCCTGGGTAATATAGTGTCTGGTACTACAGTGTCTGGTGCTACATTACCTAGGTAATATAGTGCCTGGTACTACAGTGCCTGGGTACTACAGTGCCTGGGTATTACAGTGCCTGGTACTACAGTGCCTGGTGCTACATTACCTCGGTAATATAGTGCCTGGTACTACAGTGCCTGGTACGACAGTGCCTGGGTACTACAGTGCTGGGTACTACAGTGCCTGAGTACTACAGTGCCTGGATAATATAGTGCCTGGTACTACAGTGCCTGGTGCTACATACCTGGGTAATATAGTGCCTGGTACTACAGTGCCTGGTACTACAGTGCCTGGATAATATAGTGCCTGGTACTACAGTGCCTGGTGCTACATACCTGGGTAATATAGTGCCTGGTACTACAGTGCCTGGTACTACAGTGCCTGGGTACTACAGTGCTGGGTACTACAGTGCCTGAGTACTACAGTGCCTGGATAATATAGTGCCTGGTACTACAGTGCCTGGTGCTACATACCTGGGTAATATAGTGCCTGGTACTACAGTGCCTGGTACTACAGTGCCTGGATAATATAGTGCCTGGTACTACAGTGCCTGGTGCTACATACCTGGGTAATATAGTGCCTGGTACTACAGTGCCTGGTACTACAGTGCTGGGTACTACAGTGCCTCAGTACTACAGTGCCTGGGTAATATAGTGCCTGGTACTACAGTGCCTGGTGCTACATTACCTGGGTAATATAGTGCCTGGTACTACAGTGCCTGGGTACTACAGTGCTGGGTACTACAGTGCCTGAGTACTACAATGCCTGGGTAATATAGTGCCTGGTACTACAGTGCCTGGTGCTACATTACCTGGGTAATATAATGCCTGGGTACTACAGTCCTTGGGTACTACAGTGCCTGGGTACTACAGTCCTTGGGTAATACAGTGCCTGGGTACTACAGTGTCTGGGTACTACAGTGCCTGGGTAATATAGTGCCTGGTACTACAGTGCCTGGTATTACAGGGCCTGGGTACTACAGTGCCTGGTGCTACATTACCTGGGTAATATAATGCCTGGGTACTACAGTGCCTGGGTACTACAGTGTCTGGGTACTACAGTGCCTGGGTAATATAGTGCCTGGTACTACAGTGCCTGGTACTACAGGGCCTGGGTACTACAGTGCCTGGTGCTACATTACCTGGGTAATATAATGCCTGGGTACTACAGTGCTTGGGTACTACAGTGCCTGGGTACTACAGTGCCTGGGTAATATAGTGCCTGGTGCTACATTACCTGGGTAATATAGTGCCTGGGTACTACAGTGCCTGGGTACTACAGTGCCTGGGTACTACAGTGCCTGGGAAAAGAAAGATAATCAGGTTTGATCCGTGGACAAGGAGAGAAACACCACTTCCTTGGATGAAGAGCACTGTCCCAGCAACAAGGTCGTCTCTTGCAGCTGAGACGTCCGGATGTCCACGTCAGTGACGGAGGGAAGACACGGAGACAGTACGTCTTGTGTTCCCAAGACACTTCGATGTCTTACGGTCGCCGAGCCATTCGGGAAATATATCCCAGCGACCCACAAGCCCAGCCTCCTCTACCTGGTATCAAAGCCAGTCTGAAGCTAGGGGTTTCAACACTAGCCACCAGAGTACTGCAGGTACTTCAACACTAACCACCAGTAACTGAAAATCTTCAAAGAGCAAAAGAGCTGTAGCTCACTCTCTTTTATCGCCACTGAGAGGGGATCGTGATCCAGCGGATCGGAGCTACATTCTACTTCTTTGATTATAACTAATCGTAATGAGACGATTGCAAAAACAATTAGGGAACGAGTGGTTAACCCATGGCCAGCAGGCCAGTGCGTTTACCACTGGACCTGCTGGCCCAGTGGTTAACGTACTGGCCTGTGAGTTTTACGACTAACTTGCCAAAGGTTTAATCCCCACGTGTTCCCTGTTCTGACTACCTCCTGCTCCCCAGACGCTTAAGAACTGTGGGTTTAGTGTGTCCATAAGTAACAGTAAGTGTGAAGCAACGTCATGCTGACACCGTGTGCAGCAGCATCACACTGACACATGACAGAGGACACTGTTGCAGTGTCGCGTACACCCGCACTTCCACTCTAACATACCGAAGCAACAACACTCTCCTGTGTTGTCTTATATGTAAGTAGGGTACTGGACTGATGAAGCCACTGTGGGGTCCAACTTTCCCAGAAGAAAGACACACAAGTGTCAGACAAGTGTTTAATTTATCGGCTTGACGATCCTTAGTTAACACAGCAATGAGTGGAGTGTAGTCCACAGTGTGTGTGTGTGTGTGTGTGTGTGTTTTAGTTACCATTTTGTCATAGGCACTTGTCAATTAGACACTAGGCCTGTTGTATATGCGTTCGTTCGTGTGTGTGTGTGTGTTTGTTAGGCTTGTTATACCTGTTCTTCAAGCTATGTGTAGGTCCTGCCCCTATTACTTAGATATCCGTGTCGTTTGACTTTTTGACCTCAACAAGGCTGAAGAAATATTTCCTAAAATCCCTCCGATTCATTTGTGTTCATAGCTGCCAGCTGTGCCCTAATGTACTTGTTTCCCACCTCCTGAACAGTCTGTCCCTATCCTCATTATCTATTTTTCTTAGTGAAGAAAAATACACAATACTATGACTGGAACATTACACAAATAACCCGCACATACGAGACTGACTTATGACGACGTTTCGCTCCGACTAGGACCATTAACTAGACATAATAATTAATGGTTCAACTCGGACCGAAACGTTGTAATATGTTTCTTTCTCCTTTGACTGGTTATTTGTGTATAATTCCTCACAGTATTTTGTATGCCGTTATCATGTCTAGTCTGGTCCTTCTGTCATGTAATGTGATCGTTTATCTCCTTAAACTCTCATCACAGCTCACACTCCTTGGACCTGGAACTAAGCTCATTGAAAACCTCTACATTTTTTTCCCAATCTCTTGACTTGCTTGATACTATGTTGGTTCCATACTGGTGCTGCATACTCTAAGATGGGCCTCACGTAGCTTGTATATAGCGCTTTGAATGCTTCGTTGAGATTCCTGAAAGCTAATCTTAGCTTTGCCTGACGTGTATTTGCTGTAAAAAGTTATTCGATTAATGTGCATCTCAGATGATATGCTCGGTAGTATGCTCACCCCGAGGTCCTTCTTGAATGAGATTTATAGTATTTGCCTTCCAAGCTTGTAATCCGAGTTTGATCTTCTCTGCCCTTCCCCAATTTTCATAACCATGTACTTCCTGCCGGGTTGAATTTTTATAAGCCCATGTCAGGCCTATCCTGCATCTTATCTAAGATTTTTATAGTGTTTCCTTATTCTCTCCTGTTTGTATTTTCTTCGTTAATTTCACATCATCTGCACACAGGGTTACATCCAGCTTTCTTTCGTCAAGTCGTTCACTCACACCAAAAATAGCCCGGGTCCAATTACTGACCCTTGTGGAACCCCGCCCGTCACAGGCGCCCACTCTGATAACTCTTCTCAGACAATCGCTCTTTGTTTCCTTTTTGCTCGTCATTCCTTGATCCATTGTGATGCTTACTCTGTTATTCCTGCCTGATTCTCTAGCTATTGTTCCACTCTCTTGTGTGGTGCTATACTGAAAATTTTCTTACAGACCAAAATTATACAGTCTACTCATCTCTCTCTCTCTCTCTCTCTCTCTCTCTCTCTCTCTCTCTGCTGTATTCAAGGTCCTCCACCACCATTCTTCTAATTATCTTCTCCATAACCTTACAAACTTAACAAGTCAGTGACGCTGGTCTGTGCTTTAATACCACCTGTCTGTCCTCTTTCTTATATGCTGGGAATGTCTCTGCTGTCTTCCACAAGCCTGTCAGCTGCCCTGTACCAGCTGACGTGTTGAAGATTGTGACTGGTACTTCATACAGAACTTCAGTTCCTTCTCTCACGATCTTTGGAGAGATGTTATCTGGTTCCATTGCCTTCAGTCAACCACTAAGGACAATAAATTGTCCTTAGTCCTTAAATGTTAAAGGTCACTTCACTTTTGAAGGCGAACGTTAGTTAAGATTTATTGTTGAGCACTGGATGTCAAATTAATAATAGTTATAATGTTTAAAGGGATGGACGGGTAAGCCAGCGGAAGGCCTCAGTCAGATGACCAAAAGCTCCAGCTATAGGCCATTATATGACTAAGACCCGCATCAGGAAACACTTGTCCTGTTTCCTGACAAACTTTACCTAACCTAACCTACTGGAAGTTACTTTGATATATAAATATATATATATATATATATATATATATATATATATATATATATATATATATATATATATATATATATATATATATATAATGTCGTGCCGAATAGGTAAAACTGGTCAGCTAGCAAGAACTCATTTAAAATTAAGGCTTTTCTAAAATTTTCTCTTATACGTTTAAAGATATATATTTTTCATTTATGTTAATGTAAAAATTAATAATTTTGTACCAAAAGAACCTTAGAAAACTTACATAACCTTATAAAAAGCTCAATTTAATTTAGCTTAATCCAACTAAATATATTTTAGATAAGTTTATAATAATTTAATAATAAACAAACACAGTGAAATATATTTTTTTCGTTAGGTTCAGGATGACTTTTGCGAAATTATTGCATACACAAATATTAGCTTGCCTTATTCGGCAAGAAGAGCGTTGCTATTTAAGCCAAAACAAACATTATATCTCAGTCCACTACAGGATTCGAACCTGCAAACTCAGCATCAGAGTACACAGTACTTTATCCACCGAGTCATACATTTTTAAATATTCAGAATATCATTACAGGATGAAGGGAGCAAACATTTAAACTACACAGAAGGTTCTTCCAGCGATGACTACACAAAATAATTGTAAACTGATTTAGTGTGGAAAGCGTCGCCTCTTCCTGCTCTGCTCTGAAAAGAATTCCAACGAGCAATGAACCAGCCTTCACTCTCAGTATGTGACCCCGTCAACGTGGGAGCCAGGGAGGCTTCCGCGACTTCCTGGATCATGAATAAACAGAGGAATGGACGGTCGTTCATTACGACTAAAGTTGAGTTTCCTGGATAATGTTACGGCAGATGTGAGGAAGGTTGACTGGAGTACCACAGTGAGTTATCCATGCAGACATGAATTCCCTCACAAAAACATTACACTGCCGCTGTAACTTGTTTAGCTGTCAGAACTCTGGAGACCAGTCCCTGGACCGATTATGTCCCTCAGTAATCTTTTGACTACCGCCCAGAAGATCGGTATGGGGTGCATAATAGCCATATTAAACGAACTTAACTGGAGTACTAGGCCATCATGGCGCAAGACACAGTAGGTCACGGTACATCATGGGACAAATAAAAGACATGTCCGTTACCTTATTGAGACAACTGTTTCCCGCAAGATGGAACCAGTGGTCGCTGATGCTGCTGTGGCCGCTGGCTTATTCTTGGTGGTCTCAGTGGTCAGGGTGGAGCCAGGACCACTAATCTGGACATATGTTAGATCCGGGTCAGAAGATTATTTCCTGACGAATAAACTAGTAAAAACACAGACCACCATCACAGAAGCTAAACCACGAACCATCACCACCACCACCTCAACAGAAGCTAGACAGCAGGTTACCACCGACATCACAGAAACTTCACCACATTATTAGTATCAAAAAGAAGCGCTAAACACCAGAGTCCAAGACCACCTACATACCGTGACCTACGTTCCAACACCTGTTGAGACTCGCATAGAGTGTATTTACTGAGCGTAACAGCACGATGCTGCCCTGGAGATCAAAGAACACCTGGGATGACGATGACTGCTCAATGAATCGAACAGGAGAGAATTATATATAGAAAGAAAATGAGGGGAAAGAAGAGAAGGGTTAGGAAGGATGGTGAGAATCAATAGGAGGATTAGAGAAGATGGGAGGTAAGTAGAGAGGGATAGAAAAAAAGGTAGTGAGAGGGGAGGGGACAGAGATCCTGAGAAGGAAGGTAACATAATGGAGTCTGCAACAGGAGTCGCTTTAAAAATAAAAAAATGTGTAGTTTAAAATTTTATCGCTAAATACTAATGGATTAAGCACAACTTTTAAAGGGAAGGCGATGGAAGAAATTATTTCTCCAGGATAAACTGTCTTGAGGTATGAGTGCAGGAGTTGACCTCAAGTTGTCAAGACAACACCTAACAAAAGCCGGACTTAATGGTCCGAGTGACAACCTGTAAACTTGATATTTTATACAAGTTTTACATTATTTTGTTCAAGTTTTATCTTGCAAGGTGAGAATTCAAGTTTTATCTTGCAAGGTGAGAATTCCCCGGACAGTTGCACAGTTTACTTCTCATCCCATGAGTTGAGGTTTCAGTGATTTTTTTAAACACACCGGCTGTATCCCACCGAGGCAGAGTGACCCAAAAAGAAAAACGAAAGTTTTTATTTTAAAGTTAGTAATTTATACAGGAGAAGGGGTTACTAACCTCTTGTTCCCGGTATTTTAGTCACTTCTACGACACACAGCTCACGGAGGAAGAATTCTGTTCCACTTCCCGTGAAGAATATTAGTGATGTGGGTTGGAAAGCACTGCTTTGTGTCATTTCATTCTTATTTTGTAAGTTTCAGAGGTAAATTTCATTTATGTGTATATCTCAGTAAGCACATAAGAACATAGGAATGGAAGAAAACTGCAGTAGGCCTACTGGCCCATACAAGGCAGGTACTTCTGAAACCACCCACCCCCACCCACGTATTATTCAAACCTCCAGAAGCCACCCAAGAAATTGCCTTAGTACCTCAGATACTGTACTCGACTGAAGAAACCTACTGTGTAGGCGAAACGTTTCGGAATAAAGATGCCCTTTTTACTCATATATTTGTCTAATTTCTTTTAGCTTCTGTGTGTGAAATAAGAGAGAAAATTTAAAGAGAACTCGAGAGAGCTGCTTCCTGTATCAGAAAAACTGACACTTTCAGTTCTTTACTTTGTAGATAAGCGTCTTACAAGACAGTGTTACAGAGAGTGGTTTATCAGTGTCCGAATAGTGAGGAATAGTGAGCCTCCTCTCTGTTGTCGTCTTTACGACCCTCAACCAAACAGTGATCAGGTTGCTTGCTCTTATCAACCTCTCAGCCACCATAATGGAACAACTTCTCCAACCTGATTGGTAAGACACATGTGGAACAATTATGTATCTGTTGCACATGTGGAACAGTTAGGTATCTGTTGCACATGTGTCTTATTTATGAACCTGTCGGTATTGTATACCATTTTAGTATTCCCGAACCTGCCTTGGTCTCAGGTGCTTCCCGTTGCGTCGTCTGCTCTCTCAGTCACGAAGTACCGTACGAAACTAATGAACCCGTAATGAGGCTAATGTCTGTAATTAGCGCTGCCTTTTGTTGTAGGACTTTATAATTAAGAGTGATGTGTAGTGACGTCTCGGAGGACAGACTCATCAGAATAGGCAAGCGTGACAAGGGGGGTTCCACACTTATTTGTGCTGGGACTGATTCTCTTTCTGGTGTACGTGAACGACGTGCCGATAGGGATGGAAACAGATGAATTTCTCTTCGGAAATGATGTGAGAGTCACGAGGAGGTAAAAATATATCGAAAGCAAGAAAAGGCTTCAAGCAATCCTGAAGGGACTGATTACCTCATCTTCTGTATATACTTCTACTGTCTTCCAGTTATGTCCTTGAATTTGTATAGATAAAGCCACTGGATGGCGAAACGTCTACAATAAAGATACCCAGATGTTGCACATGTGTCTAACTTTCATCAGTCCTAGATAAGCTGGGAGAATCTGAGAAGTGGATGTTGGAATTCAACACCAGCAAGTGCTAACATATATGTGGCTGCAGGGGTCGGGTCACAGCTCCTGGCCTTACCTAACTGTAAAATTATCAAAATCAGAGAAGGGCGAAAAAGTCCAGAAATCCTTACTCAAGTAAAGGGCCTCGGGGTGTGCATTATACCAAGCATATCACCTAAGGTACCCATCAACCGAATAACCACTACAGCAAACACGCATCTGGAAAAATTAAGATTAGCTTTCAGAAATCTAAGTCAGGAGTCATTCACCACATTGTATACGGCATACGTCAGGCCCATACTGGAGTACGCAGCACCAGTATGGAACCCACACCTGGTCAAACATTTGATGAAACTGGAGAAAGTGTAGAGGTTTGCAACGAAACTAGTCCCGGAGCTAAGCGGTGTGTCAGATGAAGAGAGGTTACGAGAACTAATCATGATGACTAAGGGATGATATGATGATAACGTACAAAATACAGAGAGGAACTGACAAGGTGGACAGAGACAGATTGTTCGAGAGGGATAAAGCACACACACACACACACACACACACACACACACACACACACACACACACACACACACACACACACACACACACACACACACACACACAAACACACACACACAGCTGTAACGGCGTCGCAGATTTTTCTGCTCCAAAAAGATTAGCTCATGGGTCACGTGATTTGATTTCCTGTGTTGGAGTCACCTTTGTTATAGTCACCTTTGTTATAATCAACTGTGTTGAAGTCATCTTTGCTGGACCCATTCTTGTTATAGTCACCTTTGCTGTAGTCACCTGTGTTGGAGTCACCTTTGCTATAGTCACCTGTGTTGGAGTCACCTTTGCTATAGTCACCTGTGTTGGAGTCACCAGTGGAGTCGCTTGTGTGGCATTCTCCGAGTACAAAGGTGGATGTTGCAGCAAATTCATCATTGTTAAGTTCCATGCGTCTTGTATTCGACGTTTGAGATACAGAACCTCCATCCTGCATGCTCTTATAGCCAGCCAGAAGGATAGTTCTAACCATCTAGGATGAGTCGACCATCCTAGTATGGGATGGCTAACTAGTTGCTGCGGCCTTCTGTTGTTTTAGACATGGTTGGTGACCTGGGAAGGTTGAGTAAAAGGACACAAGTGCAACTAATGTGACATTATATTGTGGCAACGTTTCGCTCTCCAGGAGCTTTATCAAGCCGTTATAAAGTTCCTGGAGAGCGAAACGTTGCCACAATAAAATGTCACATTAGTTGCACTTGTGTCCTTTTACCCAACATAATGTCGGTAATTCTACCAACATTAATACAACCTGTGAATGGTTGCTAGGAACTCAACGATTACTAGACCCTCTCGTTCCTCTAGCTGGCTCACTCAATATCAGTTCTGTTTTCTGTTTGAAGGTATAACAGCTGTAGCAGTAAGAGTGTTATCGTACCATCTGTAAAACTCTGCTAATTATTTTGGCTTTACTTGTCCCTAAAGACTGTTCCTATTGTATGGATATTGTACATTCGTTCTGGTGGTGTGAATATGAGCTAAACCGGAACACGTTTAACTGTGTATGCTTTACTCTCCATTGGTTTGATCTCAGATTTTATTCAAAGCTGGTGTATAGCAAAGCCTTGTACTTTACAGTCTTTGAGAGTACTTAGGTTTGTGATAGAAAATGTTGAGGTACCTGTGTTAGTCCCCTTCCATATACACATTGATTAGATCGACTCCAGTCTGAGGGACTGATTACCTCAGACTCCTTCTGATCTTCAACTAGTCTTCTCTGTATTGGACTGAGGAAGTCACTGTGTGGCTAAACGCTTCAATAATAAAGATACCCAATTGTTGGCCATGTGTCTAATTTGTCAACTTGTTAGTTCTCTGAACCATTTATCCACACACACACACACACACACACACACACACACACACACACACACACACACACACACACACACACACACACACACACACATATATACACACACACACATACACACAGTTGGACAGAGACAGGATATTCCAGAGATGGGACACAGCAACAAGGGGTCAGAGTTGGCAGTTGAAGACTCAGATGAATCATAGGGATTTTAGGAAGTATTTCTTCAGTCACAGAGTTGTCAGGAAATGGAATAGTCTGGGAAGTGATATATTTTGGAGGCAGGATGCATACATAGCTTTAAGGAGAGGTATAATGAAGTTCATGGATCAGGGAGTGGCCAAGTAGCTGTCAGTGAAGAGGCGGGGCCAGGAGCTTAGTCTCGACCCCAGCAACCACAATTAGGTGAGTACACACACCTGACACAGGTCCTGTGGTCTTACACAGTTACCTGGTCATGTTCCATTATCTGATACATAAATTCATTTCCGACAACAGAATAATACCTGAAATATGTAGTGTTTTATGGGTGTCACGTGTCACGAGTGTCATGTATTATCAGTCACGTATTACGAGTGTCACGTATTGTGAGTGTCACGTATTATGTGTCACGTGCAAGTTGTGCTCATGGCGATGCACTGAGACCCTCAAATATTTTTATTTAAGTTGGAAAATTTCTGGGAAATGAGACGAGAAAGTCGGAAGCTGAGAGACAGAGAGATTGATAAACAACTGAGAAGGAATAGAAGGGATTAAAAGTGAGAAATGTTTATGAATGGTAGACAATACCGACAAGATGAAGAATTAGACACATATGCAACATCTAGGTATCTTTATTTGTAGACGTTTCGCCCTCCAGTGGCTTTATCTATACAATACCACATTTTTTGCAAACAGTTCTACATTCTTCTCATTATGTTCTTGTAGCGTATTGCATCGATAAAGTCACTGGAGGGCGAAACATCTACAAAGATACCCAGATGTAACACGTGGCGTCTAAATCTCCAAAGGTGAGAGATAGGGAAGAACAGAGGCAATAAAGTGAGCAGTGACAGACAGGAGAACAAGCATCAACTCCTACAACTTTGTCAATCAAGCAATTTTAGCAACATAATGACTCAATAGCTCTCTCGAGGCACCCTCAGAAGCTCTTATAATAATAATAATAATAATAATAATAATAATAATAATAATAATAATATCTTTATTTACTACAAGTACATGTACAAGGTATACAGGCCTAGCTGACATCAGTAATATACTACTATATAGAAAGCCGCTTGTTATGCTGAACATTCCGGGAAAATTAGGTCAGTTTTGTCCCTGGATGCGACCCACACCAGTCCACTAACACCCAGGTACCTATTTTACTGATGGGAGAACAGACAATCGGTGTAAGAAACACGCCCAATATTTCTACTTGCGCCGGGAATCGAACCCGGACCCTCGCCGTGTGAAGCGAGGGCCTCAGCCACCAGGCCACGGAGCACCGTGACACACAGATGAATGTTGGCATTTGCAACACTGCCTTTGAGATAAATGCCGTCGGTTCGTTATGAATCTGATGAACGTAAGCAAGATTAATTAGCATAAAAAGTATATGCGAAAGTGCTCGTTTAGCAAGAGAATTGTGGCTGAGAGACCAGTGTCGCGTAGAGTCATGAAGGAAGACCTGGAACCTTCTAGTGCTGATAGAACTACGACAGTGCTTCTCAACTCTTACGTTCTAGTTCTTATAGAACTACGACAGTGCTTCTCAACTCTTACGTTCTAGTTCTTATAGAACTACGATAGTGCTTCTCAACTCTTACCTTCTAGTTCTGATAGAACTACGACAGCGCTTCTCATATTTCATGTGCACTTGACGTGTTTGCGTAAATAATGGCTTCCTGGTAATTACTTCAGTGCGTACCATCCGTAAACGGTCTCTGGCTAGACCGAAAATATTTGTTTCTTTTTTCTATATTACTGAAGATGCGTTACTTCTATGTATAATATATTCGGTCAGCGTCTCTGTCTCTGTCTCTCTCTCTCATATATATATATATATATATATATATATATATATATATATATATATATATATATATATATATATATATATATACAAACACTGATCTCTGGCTGAAGGAGACTCGAACCTACGAACCTTGGAACAAGGTTCGCAGTGCATTACCATTTTCACCACACTGGACCAATACCTTGCCGTCCAGTGTGGTAAGAATGGTAATGCACTGCGTACCTTGTTCCAAGGTTCGTAGGTTCGAGTCTCCTTCAGCCAGAGATCAGTATTTGTGTATATTTCGCCTGCTCATGCGAATTCCTTGTATGTATGTATGTATATATATATATATATATATATATATATATATATATATATATATATATATATATATATATATATATATATGAATTATCATTGCTTTCATGCATATCATTGACTTGTATAGAGAACACACATGGAGGGTATTAAGGCTTTAAGTTCGTGACACAGATGAGCTGGATATTGAGGTTGACTGTGGCTGGCACAGCACCAGACCGACAGCGTCAACTTCTCTCTCTCTCTCTCACACACACACACACACACACACACACACACACACACACACACACACACACACACACACACACACACAGTGTTATAGTTGCAGTTTACACGATCGTGAACTCAGGACCAAGAATGCAGACCTGAAGTGCACATTCACGTAAGTGTCCTGTACTAACAACTGATTGCGTCACAGCTCTATGCAGCACAATAACCTCTAACAGATCTATACAGAACAATAGTATTAGATATATACAGTACAACAGGTTCTGACATCTATTTCAAGTGCTTAAAGGCACAGTAAGTCTTAAATGATCACTGATATCACTGAAGGAGATCACTAAGTCTAAATCAGCCTAGTGAGAGTACAAGAAAACAGTGTATGGTAACACTGCCTTGGTGGTGTTGTAGCTATTATTGTTGGTGGTGATGCTACACTCAGTCTTAGATACACTACACTCGTCCAGTGTCATCATAGCTGTTCTCTCCGAATAACGTCTTTATTATCGTTATTGTCGCAACATGGAGTGGCATTCTCTGCCGTAACTATTTTAATACCATACAATAATTCCTGAGCCTTCATAATGTAAGTATTTATATTGTTAAATCACCGGAGAGTGATGATACTGGGTGCAGGATGTCGGAGGGACTGGAGACTGTGGTGAGCCGTCCAGGTTAATCGCCACAAGCACCTACGTACGATTGGCTGACATCTACGGCTAATTCTTAGAAAAATAAAGATTATGATATACAATATAAATGTGGGCAGTGACTGGGACACATTGCCCTCCGAAGTCGCAAGTGCAAAAAATCGATGTGGGACTTTTTAGAAAAGATTGGGCAAATTCTTTGGAAATATCGGATTCAGATAAAGTTTTAGAAACGCCCGTCTAAGTGTTCTATCCCCCCCTCCCCTCTCCCCCTCCCCTCTCCCCCTCCCCTCTCCCCCTCCCCTCTTCCCCCCACCCGAAGTAGCTACCACTTGAGCCACGAGCCATCTTTGTTGTTAATGGAAGGTAGGTACCAGTGCAACACCAGCAGCCGGGGGTGTTGCAGGTCAGAGGAAAACTTAGCCCTGCAACACCAACTAACAACATCCATTTGTGTTGCAGGTGTCAGGAAGACATGATCATGCAACACCAGCAGCCGGGGGTGTTGCAGGTCTCAGGAAGACTTGGCCATGCAACACCAGCATCCATTAGTGTTGCAGCCCTCAGACTGGTGTCAGGTTGATACACTGAGTGGCTATCACATAACAGTTACGACTGACTGACCCAACATCTATCAAGTAAATTAACCACGGTACGGGGGGTGGGGTTAGAACCTATGAAGTTTCACGACTCCCTCGCCATGGGATCAAACCCCACCCGTTCCCCTGGTTGGTCTGAAATCGCGTTATTACGATTTCGTAAGTCTGTCATCCACACATTCTGCTGTGATGTGACGCTACACAAGATATTCAACATTTCTTCCTCTTGTAATGTTGCTACATCGTTTTCAATGCCAGATTTCCTGCTTGGGGCTTAAAAAAAAGTGTCTTATTCCAGCAGCAACAGCCTGGTTGACCAGGGCTGGGCTGCGGGAATAGGGACACTCTCGAAACCCATCAAAGGTATATGAAAGACAAAGAATATGTTTATCCTTAAGGAGAACGGAAGAGATCAACTTTTTTTTTTTTATTTGTAAGTTACATTATTGTCGATTATTTACTCGAATCTAACAGCTATAAAGGTAAGCCAGCGGAAGGTGTCGGCCAAATGACCAAAAGTTCCAGTTGCGGGTCATCATATGACTAAGACCCGCGTCAGGAATCGCTTGTCCTGTTTCCTGACCAACCTTAACCTAATTCTCCTCAGCGTCCAGGCCAGCTCACAGCGCCGTTAGTTTCCGCATCACTAAAAAAAAAAACTACAACACTCAATTATGTAAATTACCACATCATTTAAATAACAACCACTGCATAAAGATGATTCACAATGACTCGCACAGCGACTGACGACTTACCTTGACGCTGGTGATAGCTACAGGCGTCCAAACCCCAACGTACAAGGAACCAGCCTGTGATAGTCAACACAGTGGCACTGTTAAACGATGCACCGGTAAATAACGCACTCTCGCGCCTCTCACCGTCCACGTGTGTTATGGGAAGACGAAAACGTCAACATTACTTTATATACTCTGTGTTCATCCAGGTGTGACGCATGCGCCAACCTCTGGTGCCTCTGGGCGCTCATTGGCTGCCTCTGGTCTATTCACTAGCTTCATTGGTCGACGCTCTGTGACGTCACTCGAACAGCTGGTTACCTGGGACAGGAAAGTTGTGTCTAGAAGCATGTAAAGATATTATCTAAGATAATAGAAATAAGATATTATCTAAGATACTCGGGAAGAATGGCGTCCCGTAAGTCAGTGTAACACTATAAGCCAGTGTAACATTGTAAGTGTAACACTGTAAGCCAGGGTAACACTGTAAGTCAGTGTAACACTGTAAGCCAGTGTAACACTGTAAGTTAGTGTAACACTGCAAGTCAGTGTAACACAGTAAGTCAGTGTAACACTGTAAATCATTGTAACATTATAAGTCAGTGTAACACTACGTCAGTGTAACACTAGAAGTCAGGTAACACAGTAAGTCAGTGTAACACTGTAAATCATTGTAACATTATAAGTCAGTGTAACACTACGTCAGTGTAACACTAGAAGTCAGGTAACACAGTAAGTCAGTGTAACACAGTAAATCATTGTAACATTATAAGTCAGTGTAACACTAGAAGTCAGGTAACACAGTAAGTCAGTGTAACACAGTAAATCAGTGTAACATTATAAGTCAGTGTAACACTGCAAGCCAGGGTAACACTGTAAGTCATTGTAACATTATAAGTCAGTGTAACACTGCAAGTCAGTGTAACACTGCAAGTCAGTGTAACACAGTAAGTCAGTGTAACCCTGTAAATCATTGTAACATTATAAGTCAGTGTAACACTGTACGTCAGTGTAACACTAGAAGTCAGTGTAACATTATAAGTCAGTGTAACACTGTAAGTCACTGTAACACTGTAAGCCAGGGTAAGACTGTAAGTCAGTGTAACACTGTAAGCCAGGGTAACACTGCCTCTTCTTCCTCTCCTGCCTCTTCTTCCTCTCCTGCCTCTCCTACCTCTCCTGCCTCTTCTGCCTCTTCTGCCTCTTCCTCTCTTGCCACTCCTGCCTCTCCTGCCTCTTCTACCTCATCTTCCTCTCCTGCCTCTTCTTCCTCTCCTGCCTCTTCTTCCTCTCCTGCCTCTTCTTCCTCTCCTGCCTCTTCTTCCTCTCCTGCCTCTTCTTCCTCTCCTGCCTCTATAGAACCCTAGCTAAAGTCTTCAGCGCGATTCATTTTATTAATGTACGACGCATGAACCTATTCACTCACTAACGTCCAATTATGTCTTTTAATTTGTATTAATAAAGCCACTGGATGGCGAAGCGTCTACAATAAAGATACCCAGATGTCGCACATGTCTAATCCTTCATCTCCTTCACCCAAAAAGGAAAGACTGTTGATGGAATTTGAACCATCTCCAACAGCACTGAGCCAGCATACAGTGTTATACAGCAAGGAGGATGCTGCTGGTACTGGATGATCACGGTCTCTGAGCTTCAGAATTAGGATGTAAATGAAGACGGATGCCTTTGGTTGGAAACCCGATTGGCACCCCTCATCCAGAGGCAACCCAGGCCTGAAGACAGCTACAACACTTAAAAACTGCAAAAATAAAAACATTGCATGATTTTCTAGGTGTGTCAATATAATTCTGAAGTGCACTGGTCTGTGTGGTTTTGGGGGTTTACGTGAAAACTCTGCTCATACATTGATGTCCGTGGTTCGATTCCCGGTACGGAGACGTTAGGACGTGTTTCCTTAAGACACCTGCTGTCCATGTTCACCTAGCAGTAAAATAGACACCTGGGTGTTAGTCGATTGATGTGGGTCGCATCCTGGGGACAAAATTGACCTAATTTGCCAGAAATGCTCAGCATAACAAGCGGCTTTCTATATAGTAGTATGTTATTAATGTCAGCTATGGTCTGTATACCTTGTACATGTACCTGTAGAAATAATAATAATAATAATAATTATTATTATTATTATTATTATTATTATTATTATTATTATTAGACAGTTTATTTGTACCATAAAATTTCCTGTTAAAATCAAGTCAGTTCAACAACGCGAAAGAACAATAGATCTCGTAGAAGAATGTGAGTACTTTGGAAAATGGCTGCCATCGCTACCATGGGACAAATCTGCAATGACCCTATATCAAATTATTTTTGAAGGGCATACTTGGACTCGGCAGTGTATCATACTAATATAAGTGAACCCACAGTTCGTAATGGTCTGGTTCTAGAGTCCTCGTATCTTTATGGTCTCCTAATTACCTGAAGTCCACGTATCTGAATGGTCTAATTACCTGGAATCCACGTATCTTCATGGTATCCTAATTACCTGGAGTCCTTGTATCTTCATGACTCCTAATTACCTGGAGTCCACGTATCTTCATGGTCTCCTAATTATCAGGAGTCTTTGTATCT
This sequence comes from Cherax quadricarinatus, assembly GCF_038502225.1. Lineage (NCBI taxonomy): Eukaryota > Metazoa > Arthropoda > Malacostraca > Decapoda > Parastacidae > Cherax > Cherax quadricarinatus. The sequence continues at coordinate 4,284,952 of NC_091340.1, read as the reverse complement.
TCATGGTCTCCTAATTATCAGGAGTCTTTGTATCTTCATGGTCTCCTAATTACCAGTGTCTTAATTCATTCCTCACTCTCCAACATATATATCACTTGCTGTACTTCATCTCTCTAAAATACTGTCTACTTTCTACCCACTGAACCACTTTTATCCATTCTTGTATACAAACTTTAGTGGTATAAACCTTGCTAATTAATACCAAGAACTAGTTTGATCATGGTCCCAGGACCGAAACGTTTTTCTAATAAATATGTTCTAGTGTTTGCTCATGTCTCTGTTAAACAACAAATTATAATAACTGATTTAGTGTTTGTCTGTGCCAAGTTCTGGTCTGCCTTGGATCCCAAGACTTCGGAGTTTTGTAAGTGGCGACGCTGAGAAGTGGCTACCTTTAGTAGCCCCGTGCAAGTGTGTGTGTGTGTGTGTGTGTGTGTGTGTGTGTACTCACCTAGTTGAGGTTGCAGGGGACGAGTCTTAGCTCCTGGCCCCGCCTCTTCACTGGTCGCTACTAGGTCACTCTCCCTGAACCGTGAGCTTTATCATACTTTTGCTTAAAGCTATGTATGGATTCTGCCTCCACTACATCGCTTCCCAAACTATTCCACTTCCTGACTAATCTGTGGCTGAAGAAATACTTCCTAACATCCCTGTGATTCATCTGTGTCTTCAACTTTCAACTCTGTCCCCTTCTTGCTGTGTCCCATCTCTGGAACATCCTGTCTTTGTCCGCCTTGTCAATTCCTCTCAGTATTTTGTATGCCGTTATCATGTCCCCCCATCTCTCCTGTCCTCCAGAGTCGTTAGGTCGATTTCCCTTAACCTCGTAGGATATACCTCTTAGCTCTGGGACTAGTCTTGTTGAAAACCTTTGCACTTTCTCTAGTTTCTTCACGTGCTTGGCTAGGTGTGGGTTCCAAACTGGTGCCGCATACTCCAATATGGGCCTAACGTACACGGTGTACAGGGTCCTGAACGATTCCTTATTAAGATGTCGGAATGCTGTTCTAAGGTTTGCTAGGCGCCCATATGCTGCAGCAGTTATTTGGTTGATGTGCGCTTCAGGGGATGTGCCTGGTGTTATACTCACCCCAAGATCTTTTTCCTTGAGTGAGGTTTGTAGTCTCTGGCACCCTAGACTGTACTCCGTCTGCGGTCTTCTTTGCCCTTCCCCAATCTTCGTGACTTTGCACTTGGTGAGGTTGAACTCCAGGAGCCAATTGCTGGACCAGGTCTGCAGCCTGTCCAGATCCCTTTGTAGTTCCGCCTGGTCTTCGATCGAATGAATTCTTCTCATCAACTTTACATCATCTGCAAACAGGGACACTTCGGAGTCTATTCCTTCCGTCATGTCGTTCACAAATACCAGAAACAGCACTGGTCCTAGGACTGACCTCTGTGGGACCCCGCTGGTCACAGGCGTGTGTGTGTGTGTGTGTGTGTGTGTGTGTGTGTGTGTGTGTGTGTGTGTGTGTGTGTGTGTGTGTGTGTGTGTGTGTGTGTGTGTGTGTGTGTGTGTCGGTCCGCTATGTCACTCCACCACATCAAGCAGATTAATGTCTCCTTAAATGCTTATTAAGACGGATCACCAGAGGCTCAATAGAGGGATCACCACAGTATCCTTGAAGGCACTGACCTTTGAGCCTTTAAAGGCTAGTTTATTGTACACGGTAGTGATTAGTTCATTGTACAAGGTGGTAGCTAGTTTATTGTACACAGTAGTGGCTAATTTATTGTGAACGGTAATGGCTAGTTTATTTTGCACGGTAGTGACTAGTTTATTGTACACGGTAGTGACTAGTTTATTTTGCACGGTAGTGACTAGTTTATTGTACACGGTAGTGACTAGTTTATTTTGCACGGTAGTGACTAGTTTATTGTACACGGTAGTGACTAGTTTATTTTGCACGGTAGTGACTAGTTTATTGTACACGGTAGTGGCTAGTTTATTTTGCACGGTAGTGACTAGTTTATTGTACACGGTAGTGGCTAGTTTATTTTGCACGGTAGTGACTAGTTTATTGTACACGGTAGTGGCTAGTTTATTTTGCACGGTAGTGACTAGTTTATTGTACACGGTAGTGACTAGTTTATTTTGCACGGTAGTGACTAGTTTATTGTACACGGTAGTGACTAGTTTATTTTGCACGGTAGTGACTAGTTTATTGTACACGGTAGTGGCTAGTTTATTTTGCACGGTAGTGACTAGTTTATTGTACACGGTAGTGGCTAGTTTATTTTGCACGGTAGTGACTAGTTTATTGTACACGGTAGTGGCTAGTTTATTTTGCACGGTAGTGGCTAGTTTATTGTACACGGTAGTGGCTAGTTTATTTTGCACGGTAGTGACTAGTTTATGGTACACGGTAGTGGCTAGTTTATTTTGCACGGTAGTGACTAGTTTATGGTACACGGTAGTGGCTAGTTTATTGTACACGGTAGTGGCTAGTTTATTTTGCACGGTAGTGACTAGTTTATGGTACACGGTAGTGGCTAGTTTATGGTACACGGTAGTGGCTAGTTTATGGTACACGGTAGTGGCTAGTTTATGGTACACGGTAGTGGCTAGTTTATGGTACACGGTAGTGGCTAGTTTATGGTACACGGTAGTGGCTAGTTTATGGTACACGGTAGTGGCTAGTTTATGGTACACGGTAGTGGCTAGTTTATTTTGCACGGTAGTGACTAGTTTATGGTACACGGTAGTGGCTAGTTTATTTTGCACGGTAGTGACTAGTTTATTGTACACGGTAGTGGCTAGTTTATTTTGCACGGTAGTGACTAGTTTATTGTACACGGTAGTGACTAGTTTATTTTGCACGGTAGTGACTAGTTTATTGTACACGGTAGTGACTAGTTTATTTTGCACGGTAGTGACTAGTTTATTGTACACGGTAGTGGCTAGTTTATTTTGCACGGTAGTGACTAGTTTATTGTACACGGTAGTGGCTAGTTTATTTTGCACGGTAGTGACTAGTTTATTGTACACGGTAGTGGCTAGTTTATTTTGCACGGTAGTGGCTAGTTTATTGTACACGGTAGTGGCTAGTTTATTTTGCACGGTAGTGACTAGTTTATGGTACACGGTAGTGGCTAGTTTATTTTGCACGGTAGTGACTAGTTTATGGTACACGGTAGTGGCTAGTTTATTGTACACGGTAGTGGCTAGTTTATTTTGCACGGTAGTGACTAGTTTATGGTACACGGTAGTGGCTAGTTTATGGTACACGGTAGTGGCTAGTTTATGGTACACGGTAGTGGCTAGTTTATGGTACACGGTAGTGGCTAGTTTATGGTACACGGTAGTGGCTAGTTTATTTTGCACGGTAGTGACTAGTTTATGGTACACGGTAGTGGCTAGTTTATTTTGCACGGTAGTGACTAGTTTATGGTACACGGTAGTGGCTAGTTTATTGTACACGGTAGTGGCTAGTTTATTTTGCACGGTAGTGACTAGTTTATGGTACACGGTAGTGGCTAGTTTATTTTGCACGGTAGTGACTAGTTTATGGTACACGGTAGTGGCTAGTTTATTGTACACGGTAGTGGCTAGTTTATTTTGCACGGTAGTGACTAGTTTGGTACACGGTAGTGGCTAGTTTATGGTACACGGTAGTGACTAGTTTATGGTACACGGTAGTGGCTAGTTTATGGTACACGGTAGTGGCTAGTTTATGGTACACGGTAGTGACTAGTTTATGGTACACGGTAGTGGCTAGTTTATGGTACACGGTAGTGACTAGTTTATGGTACACGGTAGTGGCTAGTTTATGGTACACGGTAGTGACTAGTTTATGGTACACGGTAGTGGCTAGTTTATGGTACACGGTAGTGGCTAGTTTATGGTACACGGTAGTGACTAGTTTATGGTACACGGTAGTGGCTAGTTTATGGTACACGGTAGTGGCTAGTTTATGGTACACGGTAGTGGCTAGTTTATGGTACGGTAGTGACTAGTTTATGGTACACGGTAGTGACTAGTTTATGGTACGGTAGTGGCTAGTTTATGGTACACGGTAGTGACTAGTTTATGGTACACGGTAGTGACTAGTTTATGGTACACGGTAGTGGCTAGTTTATGGTACGGTAGTGACTAGTTTATGGTACACGGTAGTGGCTAGTTTATGGTACACGGTAGTGACTAGTTTATGGTACACGGTAGTGGCTAGTTTATGGTACACGGTAGTGGCTAGTTTATGGTACACGGTAGTGGCTAGTTTATGGTACACGGTAGTGACTAGTTTATGGTACACGGTAGTGACTAGTTTATGGTACACGGTAGTGGCTAGTTTATGGTACACGGTAGTGACTAGTTTATGGTACACGGTAGTGACTAGTTTATGGTACACGGTAGTGGCTAGTTTATGGTACACGGTAGTGACTAGTTTATGGTACACGGTAGTGGCTAGTTTATGGTACACGGTAGTGACTAGTTTATGGTACACGGTAGTGGCTAGTTTATGGTACACGGTAGTGGCTAGTTTATGGTACACGGTAGTGGCTAGTTTATGGTACACGGTAGTGACTAGTTTATGGTACACGGTAGTGACTAGTTTATGGTACACGGTAGTGGCTAGTTTATGGTACACGGTAGTGACTAGTTTATGGTACACGGTAGTGACTAGTTTATGGTACACGGTAGTGACTAGTTACTTGTGCCTCTCATATCCGATATAACTGTGGCATTAAGACAAGGTTATTAAAGCACTAAGAGGAATATATTATTGTATATTTTTATACAAAATTTTTGTTTATTCGTTGTTAATAATTATATTACAGAAAATTTTTTGCATGCAGTGTATTTTTTTAGTAAATGTTATTGATAAAGTACATCCAAAAATGTTATTGATAAAGTACATCCAAAAATGTTATTGATAAAGTACATCCAAAAATGTTATTGATAAAGTACATCCAAAAATGTTATTGATAAAGTACATCCAAAAATGTTATTGATAAAGTACATCCAAAAATGTTATTGATAAAGTACATCCAAAAATGTTATTGATAAAGTACATCCAAAAATGTTATTGATAAAGTACATCCAAAAATGTTATTGATAAAGTACATCCAAAAATGTTATTGATAAAGTACATCCAAAAATGTTATTGATAAAGTACATCCAAAAATGTTATTGATAAAGTACATCCAAAAATGTTATTGATAAAGTACATCCAAAAATGTTATTGATAAAGTACATCCAAAAATGATCAGGATATTGAAAGGCTTTCATAGTATTTGTTATTTAATTTTCGAAAATTTTATTTATTTGTATTTAAGAAAAATCGTGCTAAATAAACGAGTTTTATTTATTCATATTTAAGAACAATCGTGCTAAATAAACGAGTTTTATTTATTCATATTTAAGAACAATCGTGCTAAATAAACGAGTTTTATTTATTCATATTTAAGAACAATCGTGCTAAATAAACGAGTTTTATTTATTCATATTTAACAACAATCGTGCTAAATAAACGAGTTTTATAAGAGTTGTGGCTGTTGTTGCTCTGATTGTCCTGGATAATGTAGACAACCGGTTTATGTAACCGACAGGTTGATGAAATATACACCTAGGTATATTTGTTGTGGAAACGTCTGGCCAACCAGCGGCTTCCTCAGTCCAATACAGAGATGAATAATTGAAGATCAGATGGAGTTTGAGGTAATCAGTCCCTCAGCCTGGAGTCGTTGTCATCAGTCCATCACACTATACAATAACATGTATAGTGTATAGTGTATACAGTATCATATATAGTGTATATAGTATCATGTATAGTGTACATACTATCATGTATAGTGTATACAATATCATATATAGTGTATATAGTATTATGTATAGTGTATACAGTGTCATGTATAGTGTACATACTATCATGTATAGTGTATACAATATCATATATAGTGTATATAGTATCATATATAGTGTATATAGTATTATGTATAGTGTATACAGTGTCATGTATAGTGTACATACTATCATGCATAGTGTATACAGTATCATGTATAGTGTATACAGTATCATGTATAGTGTATGCAGTATCATGTATAGTGTATACAGTATCATGTATAGTGTATACAGTATCATGTATAGTGTATACAGTATCATGTATAGTGTATACAGTATCATGTATAGTGTATACAATATCATGTATAGTGTGTACAGTATCATGTATAGTGTATACAGTGTCATGTATGGTGTACATACTATCATGTACAGTGTATATAATATGATGTATAGTGTATACAGAAGTGGTTACCATGACAACAGAGTGTAAACTGGTGACTAATTTTTAACTTGATCAAACCTTGTGAGGATCGAGAAGTGAAATTAACCGAAGCAAAACTCTGAGAAACTAAGTTCATCTACTGACTTAAACAACCAAACAAACCTTTAATAAACTGTTTAAATAAGTTTATTCATAATATGGAGAGATTGATTTTTCTCTTACGCTTGCTGTACGCCTGCTTTACGCTTGCTTTACGCTTGCTATACGCATGGTTTACGCTTGCTTTACGGCTGCTTTACGCTTGCTTTACGGCTGCTTTACGGCTGCTTTACGCTTGCTTTACGGCTCCTTTACGGCTGCTTTACGCTTGCTTTACGGCTGATTTACGGCTGATTTACGCTTGCTTTTTGCCTGCTTTACGCTTGCTTTACGCCTGCTTTACGCTTCCTTTACGCCTGTTTTACGCCTGCTTTACGCTTGCTTTACGCCTGCTTTACGCTTCCTTTACGCCTGTTTTACGCCTGCTTTACGCTTGCTTTACGCCTGCTTTACGCCTGCTTTACGCCTGCTTTACGCCTGCTTTACGCTTGCTTTACGCCTGCTTTACGATTGCTTTACGCTTCCTTTACGCCTGCTTTACGCTTGCTTCACGCCTGCTTTACGCCTGCTTTACGCCTGCTTTACGCCTGCTTTACGCTTGCTTTACGCCTGCTTTACGCCTGCTTTACTCTTGCTTCACGCCTGCTTTACGCCTGCTTTACGCCTGCTTTACGTCTGCTTTACGCCTGCTTTACGTCTGCTTTACGTCTGCTTTACGCTTGCTTTACGCTTGCTTTACGCCTGCTTTACGTCTGCTTTACGCCTGCTTTACGCTTGCTTTACGTCTGCTTTACGCCTGCTTTACGCTTGCTTTACGCCTGCTTTACGCTTGCTTCACGCCTGCTTTACGCCTGCTTTACGCCTGCTTTACGCCTGCTTTACGCCTGCTTTACGCCTGCTTTACGATTGCTTTACGCTTCCTTTACGCCTGCTTTACGCTTGCTTCACGCCTGCTTTACGCTTGCTTTACGTCTGCTTTACGCCTGCTTTACGCTTGCTTTACGCCTGCTTTACGCTTGCTTTACGCCTGCTTTACGCCTGCTTTACGCCTGCTTTACGCTTGCTTTACGCCTGCTTTACGATTGCTTTACGCTTCCTTTACGCCTGCTTTACGCTTGCTTCACGCCTGCTTTACGCCTGCTTTACGTCTGCTTTACGCCTGCTTTACGCTTGCTTTACGCCTGCTTTACGCTTGCTTTACGCTTGCTTTACGCCTGCTTTACGCCTGTTTTACGACTGCTTTACGCCTGCTTTACGCCTGCTTTACGTCTGCTTTACGCCTGCTTTACGCCTGCTTTACGTCTGCTTTACGTCTGCTTTACGTCTGCTTTACGCCTGCTTTACGCTTGCTTTACGTCTGCTTTACGTCTGCTTTACGTCTGTTTACGCCTGCTTTACGTCTGCTTTACGCTTGCTTTACGCTTGCTTTACGTCTGCTTTACGTCTGCTTTACGTCTGCTTTACGTCTGCTTTACGTCTGCTTTACGTCTGCTTTACGCCTGCTTTACGTCTGCTTTACGCCTTCTTTACGTCTGCTTTACGTCTGCTTTACGTCTGCTTTACGTCTGCTTTACGTCTGCTTTACGCCTGCTTTACGTCTGCTTTACGTCTGCTTTACGCCTGATTTACGTCTGCTTTACGCCTGCTTTACGTCTGCTTTACGTCTGCTTTACGTCTGCTTTACGTCTGCTTTACGCCTGCTTTACGCCTACTTTACGCCTGCTTTACGTCTGCTTTACGTCTGCTTTACGTCTGCTTTACGTCTGCTTTACGCCTGCTTTACGCCTGCTTTACGTCTGCTTTACGCCTGCTTTACGCCTGCTTTACGTCTGCTTTACGCCTGCTTTACGTCTGATTTACGTCTGTTTTACGTCTGCTTTACGTCTGCTTTACGCCTGCTTTACGCTTGCTTTACGCCTGCTTTACGTCTGCTTTACGCCTGCTTTACGCTTGCTTTACGTCTGCTTTACGTCTGCTTTACGTCTGCTTTACGTCTGCTTTACGTCTGCTTTACGCCTGCTTTACGTCTGCTTTACGTCTGCTTTACGTCTGCTTTACGTCTGCTTTACGCCTGCTTTACGTCTGCTTTACGCCTGCTTTACGCTTGCTTTACGTCTGCTTTACGCTTGCTTTACGCCTGCTTTACGTCTGCTTTACGCCTGCTTTACGCTTGCTTTACGTCTGCTTTACGCCTGCTTTACGCCTGCTTTACGCCTGCTTTACGCCTGCTTTACGCCTTCTTTACGTCTGCTTTACGCCTGCTTTACGCCTGCTTTACGCCTGCTTTACGTCTGCTTTACGCCTGCTTTACGTCTGCTTTACGCCTGCTTTACGTCTGCTTTACGCCTGCTTTACGCCTGCTTTACGCCTGCTTTACGTCTGCTTTACGCCTCCTTCACGCCTGCTTTAGGCCTGCTTTACGTCTGCTTTACGCCTGCTTTACGTCTGCTTTACGCCTGCTTTACGTCTGCTTTACGCCTGCTTTACGCTTGCTTTACGCCTGCTTCACGCCTGCTTTACGCCTGCTTTACGCCTGCTTTACGCTTGCTTCACGCCTGCTTTACGCCTGCTTCACGCCTGCTTTACGCCTGCTTTACGCCTGCTTTACGCCTGCTTTACGCTTGCTTCACGCCTGCTTTACGCCTGCTTCACGCCTGCTTTACGCCTGCTTTACGCCTGCTTTACGCCTGCTTTACGCCTGCTTTACGCTTGCTTCACGCCTGCTTTACGCCTGCTTTACGCCTGCTTTACGCCTGCTTTACGCCTGCTTTACGCCTGCTTTACACCTGCTTTACACCTGCTTTACACCTGCTTTACACCTGCTTTACACCTGCTTTACGCCTGGTTTACGCCTGCTTTACACCTGCTTTACACCTGCTTTACACCTGCTTTACACCTGCTTTACGCCTGCTTTACACCTGCTTTACACCTGCTTTACGCCTGCTTTACGCCTGCTTTACGCCTGCTTTACGCCTGCTTTACACCTGCTTTACACCTGCTTTACACCTGCTTTACACCTGCTTTACGCCTGCTTTACACCTGCTTTACACCTGCTTTACACCTGCTTTACACCTGCTTTACGCCTGCTTTACGCCTGCTTTACACCTGCTTTACACCTGCTTTACACCTGCTTTACGCCTGCTTTACACCTGCTTTACACCTGCTTTACGCCTGCTTTACGCCTGCTTTACGCCTGCTTTACACCTGCTTTACACCTGCTTTACACCTGCTTTACACCTGCTTTACGCCTGCTTTACGCCTGCTTTACGCCTGCTTTACGCCTGCTTTACACCTGCTTTACACCTGATTTACACCTGCTTTACGCCTGCTTTACGCCTGCTTTACACCTGCTTTACACCTGCTTTACACCTGCTTTACACCTGCTTTACGCCTGCTTTACGCCTGCTTTACACCTGCTTTACACCTGCTTTACGCCTGCTTTACGCCTGCTTTACGCCTGCTTTACACCTGCTTTACACCTGCTTTACGCCTGCTTTACGCCTGCTTTACGCCTGCTTTACGCCTGCTTTACGCCTGCTTTACACCTGCTTTACGCCTGCATTACGCCTGCTTTACGCCTGCTTTACGCCTGCTTTACGCCTGCTTTACGCCTGCTTTACGCCTGCTTTACACCTGCTTTACACCTGCTTTACGCCTGCTTTAAGCCTGCTTTACGCCTGCTTTACGCCTGCTTTACGCCTGCTTTACGCCTGCTTTACGCCTGCTTTACGCCTGCTTTACGCCTGCTTCACGCCTGCTTTACGCCTGCTTTACACCTGCTTTACGCCTGCTTTACGCCTGCTTTACGCCTGCTTTACGCCTGCTTTACGCCTGCTTTACGCCTGCTTTACGCCTGCTTTACGCCTGCTTTACGCCTGCTTTACGCCTGCTTTACGCCTGCTTTACGCCTGCTTTACGCCTGCTTTACACCTGCTTTACGCCTGCTTTACACCTGCTTTACGCCTGCTTTACGCCTGCTTCACGCCTGCTTCACGCCTGCTTCACGCCTGCTTTACGCCTGCTTTACGCCTGCTTTACGCCTGCTTTACGCCTGCTTTACGCCTGCTTTACGCCTGCTTTACGCCTGCTTTACGCCTGTCTTAGACACAAAAAACGAAACAAGTTATTTAAATGGTTGTAAAAGAATGAAAAAAAAAATGAATGAGAAATTTGGCAGATCTTTCTGTCTGTTCTGTGTGACAATTTGCATCGATGTTCACTGGATGTCAGAAGTCAGTGAACATCTCATCTCTGACATCAATCAAAGATTCATGATCTGTATGTGGAATTGACGACTCTCATCAGTTTAGTTTCTCAAACTCAAGTTGACCGTCGTTTCACACACCCACGTTGATCTTTGTTTCACACACCCACGTTGATCCAAACACAGTCAATAACTTCGAAAATAACTTATTTTAATGCTGGGAGATCACTCCCACTTAGAAAATACTCCCACATCTCTGTGACTGAAGAATTCTGACAAATTCCTGAAGTATTTGGTATTCTCATCAGCATTCGGATTATTATTTTTTTTTTTGCTGGAATTTGTATGAGAGTGAAATGGATCACGAAGAAACTGAAAAGCACATGTAACAACAACACCATCAACCAGAGCATGTAACACCAACACCATCAACCAGAGCATGTAACACCAACACCATCAACCAGAGCATGTAACACCAACACCATCAACCAGAGCATGTAACAACAACACCATCAACCAGAGCATGTAACACCAACACCATCAACCAGAGCATGTAACACCAACACCATCAGCCAGAGCATGTAACACCAACACCATCAACCAGAGCATGTAACACCAACACCATCAACCAGAGCATGTAACACCAACACCATCAACCAGAGCATGTAACACCAACACCATCAACCAGAGCATGTAACACCAACACCATCAACCAGAGCATGTAACACCAACACCATCAACCAGAGCATGTAACACCAACACCATCAACCAGAGCATGTAACACCAACACCATCAACCAGAGCATGTAACACCAACACCATCAACCAGAGCATGTAACACCAACACCATCAACCAGAGCATGTAACACCAACACCATCAACCAGAGCATGTAACACCAACACCATCAACCAGAGCATGTAACACCAACACCATCAACCAGAGCATGTAACACCAACACCATCAGCCAGAGCATGTAACACCAACACCATCAACCAGAGCATGTAACACCAACACCATCAACCAGAGCATGTAACACCAACACCATCAACCAGAGCATGTAACACCAACACCATCAACCAGAGCATGTAACACCAACACCATCAACCAGAGCATGTAACACCAACACCATCAACCAGAGCATGTAACACCAACACCATCAACTAGAGCATGTAACACCAACACCATCAACCAGAGCATGTAACACCAACACCATCAACCAGAGCATGTAACACCAACACCATCAGCCAGAGTATGTAACACCAACACCATCAACCAGAGTATGTAACACCAACACCATCAACCAGAGCATGTAACACCAACACCATCAACCAGAGCATGTAACACCAACACCATCAACCAGAGCATGTAACACCAACACCATCAACCAGAGCATGTAACACCAACACCATCAACCAGAGCATGTAACACCAACACCATCAACCAGAGCATGTAACACCAACACCATCAACCAGAGCATGTAACACCAACACCATCAACCAGAGCATGTAACACCAACACCATCAGCCAGAGTATGTAACACCAACACCATCAGCCAGAGCATGTAACACCAACACCATCAACCAGAGCATGTAACACCAACACCATCAACCAGAGCATATAACACCAACACCATCAACCAGAGCATGTAACACCAACACCATCAACCAGAGCATGTAACACCAACACCATCAACCAGAGCATGTAACACCAACACCATCAACCAGAGCATGTAACACCAACACCATCAGCCAGAGCATGTAACACCAACACCATCAACCAGAGCATGTAACACCAACACCATCAACCAGAGCATGTAACACCAACACCATCAACCAGAGCATGTAACACCAACACCATCAACCAGAGCATGTAACACCAACACCATCAACCAGAGCATGTAACACCAACACCATCAACCAGAGCATGTAACACCAACGCCATCAACCAGAGCATGTAACACCAACACCATCAACCAGAGCATGTAACACCAACACCATCAACCAGAGCATGTAACACCAACACCATCAGCCAGAGTATGCAACACCAACACCATCAGCCAGAGCATGTAACACCAACACCATCAACCAGAGCATGTAACACCAACACCATCAACCAGAGCATGTAACACCAACACCATCAACCAGAGCATGTAACACCAACACCATCAGCCAGAGCATGTAACACCAACACCATCAGCCAGAGCATGTAACACCAACACCATCAACCAGAGCATGTAACACCAACACCATCAACCAGAGCATGTAACACCAACACCATCAACCAGAGCATGTAACACCAACACCATCAGCCAGAGCATGTAACACCAACACCATCAACCAGAGCATGTAACACCAACACCATCAGCCAGAGCATGTAACACCAACACCATCAACCAGAGCATGTAACACCAACACCATCAACCAGAGCATGTAACACCAACACCATCAACCAGAGCATGTAACACCAACACCACCAACCAGAGCATGTAACACCAACACCATCAACCAGAGCATGTAACACCAACACCATCAACCAGAGCATGTAACACCAACACCATCAACCAGAGCATGTAACACCAACACCATCAACCAGAGCATGTAACACCAACACCATCAACCAGAGCATGTAACATCAACACCATCAACCAGAGCATGTAACTCCAACAGCATCAACCAGAGCATGTAACACCAACACCATCAACCAGAGCATGTAACACCAACACCATCAACCAGAGCATGTAACACCAACACCATCAACCAGAGCATGTAACACCAACACCATCAACCAGAGCATGTAACACCAACACCATCAGCCAGAGCATGTAACACCAACACCATCAACCAGAGCATGTAACACCAACACCATCAGCCAGAGCATGTAACACCAACAACATCAACCAGATCATGTAACACCAACACCATCAGCCAGAGCATGTAACACCAACACCATCCACCAGAGCATGTAACACCAACACCATCAACCAGAGCATGTAACACCAACACCATCAACCAGAGCATGTAACACCAACACCATCAACCAGAGCATGTAACACCAACACCATCAACCAGAGCATGTAACACCAACACCATCAACCAGAGCATGTAACACCAACACCATCAACCAGAGCATGTAACACCAACACCATCAACCAGAGCATGTAACACCAACACCATCAACCAGAGCATGTAACACCAACACCATCAACCAGAGCATGTAACACCAACACCATCAACCAGAGCATGTAACACCAACACCATCAACCAGAGCATGTAACACCAACACCATCAACCAGAGCATGTAACACCAACACCATCAACCAGAGCATGTAACACCAACACCATCAGCCAGAGCATGTAACACCAACACCATCAACCAGAGCATGTAACACCAACACCATCAACCAGAGCATGTAACACCAACACCATCAACCAGAGCATGTAACACCAACACCATCAACCAGAGCATGTAACACCAACACCATCAACCAGAGCATGTAACACCAACACCATCAACCAGAGCATGTAACACCAACACCATCAACTAGAGCATGTAACACCAACACCATCAACCAGAGCATGTAACACCAACACCATCAACCAGAGCATGTAACACCAACACCATCAGCCAGAGTATGTAACACCAACACCATCAACCAGAGTATGTAACACCAACACCATCAACCAGAGCATGTAACACCAACACCATCAACCAGAGCATGTAACACCAACACCATCAACCAGAGCATGTAACACCAACACCATCAACCAGAGCATGTAACACCAACACCATCAACCAGAGCATGTAACACCAACACCATCAACCAGAGCATGTAACACCAACACCATCAACCAGAGCATGTAACACCAACACCATCAACCAGAGCATGTAACACCAACACCATCAGCCAGAGTATGTAACACCAACACCATCAGCCAGAGCATGTAACACCAACACCATCAACCAGAGCATGTAACACCAACACCATCAACCAGAGCATATAACACCAACACCATCAACCAGAGCATGTAACACCAACACCATCAACCAGAGCATGTAACACCAACACCATCAACCAGAGCATGTAACACCAACACCATCAACCAGAGCATGTAACACCAACACCATCAGCCAGAGCATGTAACACCAACACCATCAACCAGAGCATGTAACACCAACACCATCAACCAGAGCATGTAACACCAACACCATCAACCAGAGCATGTAACACCAACACCATCAACCAGAGCATGTAACACCAACACCATCAACCAGAGCATGTAACACCAACACCATCAACCAGAGCATGTAACACCAACGCCATCAACCAGAGCATGTAACACCAACACCATCAACCAGAGCATGTAACACCAACACCATCAACCAGAGCATGTAACACCAACACCATCAGCCAGAGTATGCAACACCAACACCATCAGCCAGAGCATGTAACACCAACACCATCAACCAGAGCATGTAACACCAACACCATCAACCAGAGCATGTAACACCAACACCATCAACCAGAGCATGTAACACCAACACCATCAGCCAGAGCATGTAACACCAACACCATCAGCCAGAGCATGTAACACCAACACCATCAACCAGAGCATGTAACACCAACACCATCAACCAGAGCATGTAACACCAACACCATCAACCAGAGCATGTAACACCAACACCATCAGCCAGAGCATGTAACACCAACACCATCAACCAGAGCATGTAACACCAACACCATCAGCCAGAGCATGTAACACCAACACCATCAACCAGAGCATGTAACACCAACACCATCAACCAGAGCATGTAACACCAACACCATCAACCAGAGCATGTAACACCAACACCACCAACCAGAGCATGTAACACCAACACCATCAACCAGAGCATGTAACACCAACACCATCAACCAGAGCATGTAACACCAACACCATCAACCAGAGCATGTAACACCAACACCATCAACCAGAGCATGTAACACCAACACCATCAACCAGAGCATGTAACATCAACACCATCAACCAGAGCATGTAACTCCAACAGCATCAACCAGAGCATGTAACACCAACACCATCAACCAGAGCATGTAACACCAACACCATCAACCAGAGCATGTAACACCAACACCATCAACCAGAGCATGTAACACCAACACCATCAACCAGAGCATGTAACACCAACACCATCAGCCAGAGCATGTAACACCAACACCATCAACCAGAGCATGTAACACCAACACCATCAGCCAGAGCATGTAACACCAACAACATCAACCAGATCATGTAACACCAACACCATCAGCCAGAGCATGTAACACCAACACCATCCACCAGAGCATGTAACACCAACACCATCAACCAGAGCATGTAACACCAACACCATCAGCCAGAGCATGTAACACCAACAACATCAACCAGAGCATGTAACACCAACACCATCAGCCAGAGCATGTAACACCAACACCATCAACCAGAGCATGTAACACCAACACCATCAACCAGAGCATGTAACACCAACACCATCAGCCAGAGCATGTAACACCAACACCATCAACCAGAGCATGTAACACCAACACCATCTGTCAGCATAGTTGCTGATCCCTGTATTCCCTGTACTATATAGCATAGCATATTAGTATCATCCATGTGCTTTAGATACGAGATCCCTTGTAGGCCTGTGGCTTTGTGTGACGTCACGGGATGCACATGTGTAGGCTCATACCTCTGCCCCGCTCTCACTCGGCGGCAGACCATCCAGACTAGAACACGGCAAGGCTGGGCTCCATCCCTCACCATCTCAGACTGACAATATAAGTTACCATCCAACAAGTGTGTCTACCTTCAACCTACGATATCTCCGTTTAAGAACCCTTACGATACATCAACCAGAGCATGTAACACCAACACCATCAACCAGAGCATGTAACACCAACACCATCAACCAGAGCATGTAACACCAACACCATCAGCCAGAGCATGTAACACCAACACCATCAACCAGAGCATGTAACACCAACACCATCAACCAGAGCATGTAACACCAACACCATCAGCCAGAGCATGTAACACCAACACCATCAGCCAGAGCATGTAACACCAACACCATCAACCAGAGCATGTAACACCAACACCATCAACCAGAGCATGTAACACCAACACCATCAACCAGAGCATGTAACACCAACACCATCAGCCAGAGCATGTAACACCAACACCATCAACCAGAGCATGTAACACCAACGCCATCAACCAGAGCATGTAACACCAACACCATCAACCAGAGCATGTAACACCAACACCATCAACCAGAGCATGTAACACCAACACCATCAGGAAGAGTATGTAACACCAACACCATCAACCAGAGCATGTAACACCAACACCATCAGCCAGAGTATGTAACACCAACACCATCAACCAGAGCATGTAACACCAACACCATCAACCAGAGCATGTAACACCAACACCATCAACCAGAGCATGTAACACCAACACCATCAACCAGAGCATGTAACACCAACACCATCAGCCAGAGCATGTAACACCAACACCATCAACCAGAGCATGTAACACCAACACCATCAACCAGAGCATGTAACACCAACACCATCAACCAGAGCATGTAACACCAACACCATCAACCAGAGCATGTAACACCAACACCATCAACCAGAGCATGTAACACCAACACCATCAACCAGAGCATGTAACACCAACACCATCAGCCAGAGCATGTAACACCAACACCATCAACCAGAGCATGTAACACCAACACCATCAACCAGAGCATGTAACACCAACACCATCAACCAGAGCATGTAACACCAACACCATCAACCAGAGCATGTAACACCAACGCCATCAACCAGAGCATGTAACACCAACACCATCAACCAGAGCATGTAACACCAACACCATCAACCAGAGCATGTAACACCAACACCATCAGCCAGAGTATGCAACACCAACACCATCAGCCAGAGCATGTAACACCAACACCATCAAGCAGAGCATGTAACACCAACACCATCAACCAGAGCATGTAACACCAACACCATCAACCAGAGCATGTAACACCAACACCATCAGCCAGAGCATGTAACACCAACACCATCAGCCAGAGCATGTAACACCAACACCATCAACCAGAGCATGTAACACCAACACCATCAACTAGAGCATGTAACACCAACACCATCAACCAGAGCATGTAACACCAACACCATCAGCCAGAGCATGTAACACCAACACCATCAACCAGAGCATGTAACACCAACACCATCAGCCAGAGCATGTAACACCAACACCATCAACCAGAGCATGTAACACCAACACCATCAACCAGAGCATGTAACACCAACACCATCAACCAGAGCATGTAACACCAACACCATCAACCAGAGCATGTAACACCAACACCATCAACCAGAGCATGTAACACCAACACCATCAACCAGAGCATGTAACACCAACACCATCAACCAGAGCATGTAACACCAACACCATCAACCAGAGCATGTAACACCAACACCATCAACCAGAGCATGTAACACCAACACCATCAACCAGAGCATGTAACACCAACACCATCAACCAGAGCATGTAACACCAACACCATCAACCAGAGCATGTAACACCAACACCATCAACCAGAGCATGTAACACCAACACCATCAACCAGAGCATGTAACACCAACACCATCAACCAGAGCATGTAACACCAACACCATCAACCAGAGCATGTAACACCAACACCATCAACCAGAGCATGTAACACCAACACCTTCAACCAGAGCATGTAACATCAACACCATCAACCAGAGCATGTAACACCAACAGCATCAACCAGAGCATGTAACACCAACACCATCAACCAGAGCATGTAACACCAACACCATCAACCAGAGCATGTAACACCAACACCATCAACCAGAGCATGTAACACCAACACCATCAACCAGAGCATGTAACACCAACACCATCAACCAGAGCATGTAACACCAACACCATCAGCCAGAGTATGTAACACCAACACCATCAACCTAAGCATGTAACACCAACACCATCAACCAGAGCATGTAACACCAACGCCATCAACCAGAGCATGTAACACCAACACCATCAACCAGAGCATGTAACACCAACACCATCAACCAGAGCATGTAACACCAACACCATCAGCCAGAGCATGTAACACCAACAACATCAACCAGAGCATTTAACACCAACACCATCAGCCAGAGCATGTAACACCAACAACATCAACCAGAGCATGTAACACCAACACCATCAGCCAGAGCATGTAACACCAACACCATCAACCAGAGCATGTAACACCAACACCATCAACCAGAGCATGTAACACCAACACCATCAGCCAGAGCATGTAACACCAACACCATCAACCAGAGCATGTAACACCAACACCATCTGTCAGCATAGTTGCTGATCCCTGTATTCCCTGTACTATATAGCATAGCATATTAGTATCATCCATGTGCTTTAGATACGAGATCCCTTGTAGGCCTGTGGCTTTGTGTGACGTCACGGGATGCACATGTGTAGGCTCATACCTCTGCCCCGGCCTCACTCGGCGGCAGACCATCCAGACAAGAACACGGCAAGGCTGGGCTCCATCCCTCACCATCTCAGACTGACAATATAAGTTACCATCCTACAAGTGTGTCTACCTTCAACCTACGATATCTCCAGTTAAGAACCCTTACGATACATCAACCAGAGCATGTAACACCAACACCATCAACCAGAGCATGTAACACCAACACCATCAACCAGAGCATGTAACACCAACACCATCAGCCAGAGCATGTAACACCAACACCATCAACCAGAGCATGTAACACCAACACCATCAACCAGAGCATGTAACACCAACACCATCAGCCAGAGCATGTAACACCAACACCATCAGCCAGAGCATGTAACACCAACACCATCAACCAGAGCATGTAACACCAACACCATCAGCCAGAGCATGTAACACCAACACCATCAACCAGAGCATGTAACACCAACGCCATCAACCAGAGCATGTAACACCAACACCATCAACCAGAGCATGTAACACCAACACCATCAACCGGAGCATGTAACACCAACACCATCAACCAGAGCATGTAACACCAACACCATCAACCAAAGCATGTAACACCAACACCATCAGCCAGAGCATGTAACACCAACACCATCAACCAAAGCATCTAACACCAACACCATCAACCAGAGTATGTAACACCAACACCATCAACCAGAGCATGTAACACCAACACCATCAACCAGAGTATGTAACACCAACACCATCAGCCAGAGCATGTAACACCAACACCATCAGCCAGCGCTTGTAACACCAACACCATCAGCCAGAGCCTTTAACACCAACACCATCAACCAGAGCATGTAACACCAACACCATCAACCAGAGTATGTAACACCAACACCATCAGCCAGAGCATGTAACACCAACACCATCAACCAGAGTATGTAACACCAACACCATCAGCCAGAGCATGTAACACCAACACCATCAACCAGAGTATGTAACACCAACACCATCAGCCAGAGCATGTAACACCAACACCATCAACCAGCGCTTGTAGCACCAACACCATCAACCAGATCATGTAACACCAACACCGCTGTATAGTCCTTGTGGCTTAGCGCTTCTTTTTGATTATAATAATAATAATAACACCAACACCATCAACCAGAGCATGTAACACCAACACCATCAACCAGAGCATGTAATACCAACACCATCAACCAGAGCATGTAACATCAAAACCATCCACCAGAGTATGTAACACCAACACCATCAACCAGAGCATGTAACACCAACACCATCAACCAGAGCATGTAACACCAACACCATCAACCAGAGCATGTAACACCAACACCATCAACCAGAGCATGTAACACCAACACCATCAACCAGAGCATGTAACACCAACACCATCAACCAGAGCATGTAACACCAACACCATCAACCAGAGCATGTAACACCAACACCATCAACCAGAGCATGTAACACCAACACCATCAGCCAGAGCATGTAGCACCAACACCATCAACCAGAGCATGTAACACCAACACCATCAACCAGAGCATGTAACACCAACACCATCAACCAGAGCATGTAACACCAACACCATCAACCAGAGCATGTAACACCAACACCATCAACCAGAGCATGTAACACCAACACCATCAACCAGAGCATGTAACACCAACACCATCAACCAGAGCATGTAACACCAATACCATCAACCAGAGCATATAACACCAACACCATCAACCAGAGCATGTAACACCAACACCATCAACCAGAGCATGTAACACCAACACCATCAACCAGAGCATGTAACACCAACACCATCAACCAGAGCATGTAACACCAACACCATCAACCAGAGCATGTAACACCAACACCATCAACCAGAGCATGTAACACCAACACCATCAACCAGAACATGTAACACCAACACCATCAACCAGCGCTTGTAACACCAACACCATCAACCAGAGCATGTAACACCATCAACTAGAGCATGTAACACCATCAACCAGAGCATGTAACACCAACACCATCAACCAGAGCATGTAACACCAACACCATCAACCAGCGCTTGTAACACCAACACCATCAACCAGAGCATGTAACACCAACACCATCAACCAGAGCATGTAACACCAACACCATCAACCAGAGCATGTAACACCAACACCATCAACCAGAGCATGTAGCACCAACACCATCAACCAGAACATGTAACACCAACACCATCAACCAGAGTATGTAACACCAACACCATCAACCAGAGTATGTAACACCAACACCATCAACCAGAGTATGTAACACCAACACCATCAACCAGAGCATGTAACACCAACACCATCAACCAGAGCATGTAACACCAACACCATCAACCAGAGTATGTAACACCAACACCATCTACTAACACATGTAACACCATCACTACTAACACCACCCACAGTGTACATGTTGACTAGAGATGTTTCGGATGTGAAAATTTAGATATACGTAAAATTTAGATATAGATGTAAGAAATTGTGCGGATGTTCTGTGGATTCGGATACGGATATCTGTTTACAGTAAAATGTGGATGCGGATGCAGATGCAAGAAATTGTGTGGATGTTCTGCGAATGCGGATGCGGATGCGGATGCGGATGCGGATATCCGATACATCACTAAATTGTTGACGGATATCTCGTCTATATTTATGAATCAAAATTAATAATGAATATGTTGAACACCTGTGAATAATCTTTACTTCTGTTTTTGTTTTCATTTTCTCTTGCAGTTCCGGATTTATGGGACACCCTGTATAGATACGTTTCGACCCTCACGGTATATTACTGGTATAATAAGTAGTGAACAAAACACCTGTGCAACACTCGGGTATCATGACTGTGGAGATGTTTCGCCAGTCAGTGGCTTGATTAGCCCATCACCAGACTCCAGGTTGGTAGGTAAGACACATACACCATTATGATATTCACCAGACTCCAGATCGATGCGTTAGCCAGTGGCTAACGCATCGGTCTGGAGTTTCGAGACTGTCTGATCGCGGGTTCTAACCCCACCCGTGGTATGGTTTGTTTGTAATCGTGTCATTACGATTTCATGAGTCATGGCGAAGTAAGTACAAGTGATCCAATAGGTATCGCCAATGATGCGTCAACTACTGGGGTAGAGATGTGGTGGTGTCACAGCAGGTTCCTCGCAGGACGAGCGCCCTTCCTCGCCGAACTCACCCATCGCGGTAAAATCTATAAAAAAAAAGATATAATATTTGATTACATCATTTTGTGGTTTCCGCTGCTTCCTGGGTTATATTTGTAAAACCAAGTTTCTAGCGGATGAAGAACAGGTGATCACTGGACTAACGTTCTTCCACAGACGCCACAGTGGGTAAAGAAGAAGTTCACTGTTGTTAAGTAAGTTCCTGTAAACAGACAGTTAACCCAACAACGGCAGATTGAGACTTTCTTGTGAACACTGCTCTCGCAGCTGCTACGAGAATTTTTTCGCGGTGAACAGCTCCCGTAAGATTCCGCAAGAGCGGTAGGAACTCCGCAGCTTCCAGCGATTGTAAGACACTGGAACTTCCTGGAAGTGGAAAGCATGTAGGTGACATCACAAAAATTATATCCCTAACTCTTTCTTGTAATCTAAGGGAAGATTGTTTTCTTGCAGCGTCGATTACCATTCAGGGATCGACAGACACTTAAATTTATACACCGGTTGTTTTGCTTAAGATATATAACTGTTCCCTGTAACAGAGAAAGCAGATGATGCCCGCTCTCCTCAACAGGCAACACAACGGTGTTGCTGCTTGAGTTTCTCCCGGTTACGTTAAGGGCCACCTCAGCACGCAGCCTCACCGCTCAGTGTGTCAACAAAGCGATGGATGGTTTGTCCATGAATTTAGCAACTTAAGAATGACGGTGGCGTCTCCTTCAACCATGGTATCTGTAATAGGAAGTGTTTGTTCTCAGCGGGTGCAATGTTTGAGTAAGACAGCTGAGGTGATAGCTTTGCTTGCCAATATTAAAATCACTTTTATAGGAGAGTCAATATGGTCTTACAGTGGTCGATGGTCTTCGTCTTTTCTTCTCCCCTCGACGACTTAAAGAGTTGACGTGTGAAGTGACTCGTTATATACACATGAATGGTAAATAGAAAACTCGTATTTCTTGCCATATATAATAGTATGACAAAGGAAACAAAAAATATGTAACCAAAAAAAATAATTTTCGAATGACTGTGAAGGAGCCCTGGAGGACTGAGCTGAAGAACTGACCGAACTAGTTAGGTTAACTTAGGTAGGGTTTGTCAGGAAACTGCGACGACAAACACTGTCAAGTAAGTGAATTAAGGGAGTGAAATCAAAGGAAAAAGCGGGAATGAGAAGCATGAGTGGAAGACAGCATGTAGAGGCAATGGAGTGAAGAATATTAGCTAGGGATGCGAGAATCACCTTGACCACCCTGACCACAGTTCCACATCAACAGATGCTGTGAGTCGGGCGTCACTGACGTCCGATTCAGGAATAAGAAGAGAAAAAGAAGTACGTGTTAAGAAGGCGCGAAGAGAAGTCAGTGATACAAAAATATCGGCTAGTCATTAACTAGAAGCTTTTTAATAGACAAAATTAGATACTGGTGTTGTGAACCTACATTCGTGTATACGATATTTTAAGAGATTTAGAGTAAGAGCTATATTTACATGACGCATTTATCATACGTGGGATGATTTTCCTGACAAAATCCATCACAGGGGATGATTTTAAAGAAAAAAGGTAAATTATTTCCCTTAGTTGTTACATTTGAGTAAGGTCTCACACTCTGATTGACTGTGGTTCAGTTCCCGGCACGGATGCAAACATTTGGTACGTTTTCTTAAACCTGCTGTCCCTATCCACTTAGCATTAAGTAGGTACCTGAGTGTTGACTGTTGTGTGGGTGGCATCCTGGGGAGAAGATTAAAGGACCATAATGGAAATAAGACAGTCCTTGATGATGCCTTGGCTTTGGTTATCCAGGGTGGGCAACCCTCCCTACCCTGGGTTATCCTGGGTGGCTAACCCTCCATACCCCGTGTTACCCTCGGTGGGTAACTCTCCCTTCCCCGGGTTATCCTGGGTGGCTAGCCCTCCCTACCCTGGGTAATCCTGGGTGGGTAACCCACCCTACCCCGGGTTATCCAGGGTGACTAACCTCCCTACCCCGTGTCCTTTTATCTATAATATTGTGGGTAATACTACGAACATTATTACGGATGTGTTGGTCTGTGTGTGGGCAAAATGCGTTTCATCTACGCGTCTTATTCCATCGTGATGTATACCACGTCTCTCCAGCCTTGGCTAGAAGCTTTCAGTGACTGATCTGCACTTCAGAGTTTGTCCTTGCGAGGACCGGAAGTTAGTGGAAAACCAGAGAGAACAGTGTGTCTAAATTTCTCCCGTAGACAGGAGCCATGGTGACACTGGAAAGTGACGAGGGCAGATAAATGGATCAGAGAACCGACAAGTTGATAGACACATATGCAACACTTGGGTATATTTATTGTGGAAACGTTTCGCCCCACAGTAGCTTCATCAGTCCAATACAGAGAAGAATAGTGAATGCCAGAAGGCGTTTGAAGTAATCAGTCCTTCAACCTGGAGTCGAAGTAGTTAGTCCATCAATTTTGATTGAGATTAATAGACTAAGGGACTGATAACCTCAATCTACTTCTGATGTTCACCAGTCTTCTCTGTATTGGACTGATGAAGCCACTGTGTGGCGAGACGAGGAAGACAAAATGCGGGTGAAGATGGTCAGGACAAATTCTATTAAAATAAAGGAAAACTTCAGCGACATAGTTATCAGGACAAACTTTCCTGAACCCAAATTTTTTTTCCCCAATCAGACAAGTTTTTGAGCGTAAATTTTTTCAAAATCACAAAGAGATTTAAATCGTTCTCAGCTGATGAATAAGACTTGAATAAGACACATGTACGGCACTTGAATAAGACACATGTACGAATATTTGTGTATAGTTTTCTGCCAACCAATTATTCCTATAAATTTGTATTGATAAAGCCACTGGAGTTCGTAAATTCTGCAATAAAGATACCCAGATATCGTACAAGTATCGCATTCTTCATATCGTCGATATTGCATAGCACACATGTGGGTTAATTTAGTCTGGTGTTGGTAGCCACAGAGCGCAGTTTAGGTATGTCTACTACACCACAACAGGAAGTTGTTTAATTGATTTACGGACCTCGGTGGGAAGTTATCTGTGTGGACCAGTCTGTCCATCTTAATTATACCCTGAGAGAGTGTTGGCGTGGGGAGTGTACGCACCTACTGGTGTAGCTTGTTCGCGTACGTAGCGTGCAAGTGTATGTACACATGTGTGCATATGTACGAGAGGGTCTGTGAAGGGAGCACGTTTGCGTGCATACATGAGTGTGTGAGTGCACATGCTTCCTTTGATGTGCTAGCAAATGTGAATACACACACACACACACACACACACACACACACACACACACACACACATTGCAGTGATGTATAACCCACCACAGAACTGCAGAAGGCCAAGAGAGGAATATGATGAGTGCACCAGAGCAATGGTGGACACTAGCTGAGGTGGCAAGAAGGGCTCACTCAAGTAGAGCGAAGTTACTGGTCATGGGCGACTTCAATCACAGGGAGATTGATTGGGAAAACCTGGAGCCACATGGGGGTCCCGAAACATGGAGAGCCAAGATGATGGATGTGGTGCTGGCAAATCTCATGCACCAACATGTTAGGGATACTACCAGAGAGAGAGGGGAGGATGAACCAGCAAGACTGGACCTTGTGTTCACCCTGAGTAGCTCAGACATTGAGCACATCACATATGAAAGGCCCCTTTGGAGCTAGTGACCACGTAGTTATGAGCTTTGAATACATCGTGGAGTTAGAAGTGGAGAGGGTAACAGGAGTAGAAAGGGAAAAGCTAAACTATAAAAGGGGAGACTACACAGGAATGGGGATCTTCCTGCAGGAGGTTCAGTGGGAACAGGAGTTGGTAGGAAAATAAGTAAACGAAATGATGGACTTTGTAACAACAAAATGCAAGGAGGCAGAGGAAAGGTTTGTTCCCAAGGGTAACAGAAATAATGGGAAGGACAGAACAAGCCCTTGGTTTACCCGAAGGTGCGGGGAGGCAAAAACGAAGTTCTCTAGAGAATGGAAAAAGTACAGAAGGCAAAGGACTCAGGTGAATAAAGAGATTAGCCGACGAGCCAGAAACGAGTATGCACACGTAAGGAGGGAGGCGCAGCAGCAGTATAAAAATGATATAGCATCGAAAGTCAAGTCTGACCCGAAACTACTCTAGAGCCACATCAGGAGGAAGAAAGCAGTCAAGGACCAGGTAATCAGGCTGAGGAAGGAAGGTGGGGAGCTCACAAGAAACGACCAGGAGGTATATGAGGAGCTCAACATGAGATTTCAGGAAGTATTTACAGTGGAAGCTGAAGGGACAACAGGAAGACAAAACAGTGGGGTACAGCAACAAGGGATATACCAACAAGTGTTGGATGAATTACACACAACTGAGGAGGAGGTGGAGAAGCTCCTAAGTGACCTTGATACATCAAAGGCGATGGGACCGGACAACATCTCTCCATGGATCCTTAGAGAGGGAGCAGGGACACTACATGTGCCACTAACCAAAATCTTCAACACCTCCCTTGAAACTGGGCAACTACCTGAAGTATGGAAGAAGGCAAATGTAGTCCCCATCTTTAAGAAAGGAGACAGAAATGAAGCACTAAATTATAGACCAGTGCCACTGACATGTATAGTATGCAAAGTCTTGGAAAAGATTATCAGGGGGAAAGTGGTGGAGCACCTGGAGCGGAACAAGATTATAAACGACAGCTGTATAGCCCTTGTGGTTTAGCGCTTCTTTTTGATTATAATAATAATATAAACGACAGCCAGCACAGATTCATGGAAGGCAAATCCTGTGTCACAAACCTACTAGAGTTTTATGAGAAGGTAACTGAAGTAAGAAATGAGAGGGAGGGGTGGGTTGATTGCATTTTCTTGGACTGCAAGAAGGCCGTCGACACAGTTCCTCACAAGAGATTAGTACAGAAGCTAGAGGAACAGGCACGTTTAACAGGAAGGGCACTGCAATGGATCAGAGAATACCTAACAGGGAGGCAACAGCGAGTCATGGTCCGTGATGAGGTATCACAGTGGACGCCAGTGACGAGCGGGGTCCCACAGGGGTTAGTCCTGGGACCAGTGCTATTCTTGGTATATGTGAACGACATGACGGAAGGGATAGACTCAGAAGTGTCCCTGTTTGCAGATGACGTGAAGTTAATGAGGAGAATTACGTCAGACGCGGACCAGACAGGTCTACAAAGAGACCTGGACAGGCTGGATGTGTGGTCCAGAAACTGGCTCCTAGAATTTAACCCCGCCAAATGCAAAGTCATGAAGATCGGAGGAGGGCAAAGAAGACCGCAGACAGACTATAGGCTAGGAGACCAAAGGCTGCAAACCTCACTCAAGGAGAAAGACCTAGGAGTGAGTATAATACCGAGTACATCGCCAGAAGCACACATTAACCAGATAACTGCTGCGGCATATGGGCGCTTGGCAAACCTGAGAATAGCGTTCCGGTACCTCAGTAAGGAATCGTTCAAGACTTTATATACTGTGTACGTCAGGCCCATACTGGAGTACGCAGCACCAGTTTGGAACCCACACCTGGTCAAACACGTCAAGAAATTAGAGAAAGTGCAAAGGTTTGCAACAAGGCTAGTTCCAGAACTAAGGGGAATGTCCTATGAAGAAAGGTTAAGGGAAATCGACCTGACAACATTGGAGGACAGGAGGGTCAGGGGAGACATGATAACGACATACAAAATACTGCGTGGAATAGACAGAGTGGACAGAGACAGGATGTTTCAGAGATGGGACACAGAAACAAGGGGTCACAATTGGAAGCTGAAGACTCAGATGAGTCAAAGGGATGTTAGGAAGTATTTCTTCAGTCATAGAGTAGTTAGGAAGTGGAATAGTCTGGCAAGCGATGTAGTCGAGGCAGGAACTATACATAGTTTTAAGACGAGGTACGATATAGCTCATGGAGCAAGGGGAGAGAGGACCTAGTAACGGTCGGTGAAGAGGCAGGGCCAGGAGCTGAGTCTCGACCCCTGCAACCACAATTAGGTAAGCAATTAGGTGAGCACACACACACACACACACACACACACACACACACACACACACACACAAAACCACTAACGGTACTAGTGGCATCTACGTTACATCCCAACAATCTCATCACCAAAATAATATCAAACAACCTGGCGTCTCCGTGTGTTGCACCGGCAGCGTCCACCTGTCCGCCTCAGTTACCTCCTCAAGGAAACTGTGGTTGGCCCCAAGGTAATCTAATTAATACTCTTCCTGCCGTTCGTACAGTTTAGGGCGTACCGTTGCTGCTTGCGTATATATACAGTGTTCCAATATGAGTTACAATATGGATAAAATTCATGTTGATTCCTACCAGGTGGACAAGCCAGGACAGCAGGGTTTAGAGCAGGTCGCTCCTGCCTCTCGCATCATCTGAACCACAGTGACACGGTCTTCAGTGCGCTGGAAAACAAGCAAAATGCTGATGTGGTATTCATGCTTGTTATCACTGCGCAACAGTGCACAAAATGCTTGCAAAAGAAATAACCAGAAAAGTGGTCAGCTGGATTTTTAACTTTCTGACAAATAGAAGGAAAAAATTAATAGACAACAGATTTAAGTAGGAGAATGTTAGATTAAAAAGCTGTGTTTCCCTGGGCACAGTACTCACCCCCATCCTTTTCTTCATCCTCATTTGCGTCATAGAGAAGTAGATACACCATAGACAATACTAGAATTTAAATAAGACTGATATCCAACAAGAACACTGCATATCTTCAAGCGGATATAAGGCAAGACGAGAGAACGAATTACGAAAAGTGGAAATTTACGGGTCAAGGAACTGAGGGTCACAAATAAGGAGAGCACTGAGAAAGATATATATTAGAACACTTTTCTTGACTTAGGAAGCATGATAGGATAAGTAGTGAATGTACATGTCACCGTGCAAAAGCAAACCTTGTTGCTCAGTGATGGACATACACAAAGGAGAGAAGGCAAAGAGATTCCCATTCAGTTTCGAACTTGATGGAAGTAGCGAGATTGTTAAGAGCATCGATGAATGGTTGGAAGAGGCTCGAATCATGTGGGAAAAGAGCAAAGACATCGTCTACATAGCTGAGCCAGAGGGAAGGTCGGATACCAAGAGTAGGAAGTACAACAGTTTTAAAATATTCCATATAAAGGTTAGCAAGAACAGGAGACAGAGAGCGCATAGCGGCACTGAAGGTTTGAGAATATAATTTACTTTGAAAGGAAAAGGAGTTAGAGTCCACACAAAGATGAATAAGATCAAGAGAGACATCAGTAGGTATAGGTAGATGAAGTAACCAATCACTGGCCTTTTCTCTGAGAAAATCAAGGACACAATCAAGAGGGACATTAGTGAAGAGAGACTCGGGAGAGAGCGAACACGTTCCATGAAGTCAAGAAGCAGAAGAATAAAAGACAGAACCGTTGGAGGATATGATGGAAAGTAGAAGGATAACAGGTTTATGAGTTTTAGGAAGACCATAGAAATAAGGCAGAGAGAGACAAATAATACGGAAACGTTGAACAAGATCAAAGTCAGGAGGACAGAGGTCGGAAAGAGTACGAACGTTACTATTGAAATTTAAGTGTACACGTACAACTTGCCGTCCAAGTGGCTAATATATATATACATATATATATATATATATATATATATATATATATATATATATATATATATATATATATATATATATATATATATATATATATATATATATATATATATATATATATATATATATATATATATATATATATATATAAATTTACAGTTAGCATTTTATCTGACCCTTTCGGGTGATTTGTACACGCTCGTCAGAGGACGAATTAGAGCTTCGGGGACTTAAATTAAGCTCCGCCTTTCGCGTGTCTTAAAGTGTTTGGTTGCTTATAACAAGTGAGGTCACGCAGGGGCAGCTGAGAGTGTCTTAGAGTACACGCACTCAAGGAAAGCATAATTAGTATCATCACAGAGAGCGCTATAAAACCGTAAGGGTAATGCAGCGCCTGGGGAGGGGAAGGAAGATAATGAAGTTCGATCCAAGGGAGAGCTGATTAGTCCCATTAACAATGTTCCATTATGGGAGAAGCTGTAATGGAGCCCACGAGGCAGTGTGGGTGTGTACATTGTGTGGGAGTGTACAGTGTGTGGGTGTGTACAGTGTGTGGGTGTGTACAGTGTATGGGAGTGTACATTGTGTGGGAGTGTACAGTGTGTGGGAGTGTACAGTGTGTGGGTGTGTACAGAGTGTGGGTGTGTACAGTGTGTGGGAGTGTACAGAGTGTGGGTGTGTACAGTGTGTGGGTGTGTACAGTGTGTGGGTGTGTACAGTGTGTGGGTGTGTACAGTGTGTGGGTGTGTACAGTGTGTGGGTGTGTACAGTGTGTGGGTGTGTACAGTGTGTGGGTGTGTACAGTGTATGGGAGTGTACATTGTGTGGGAGTGTACAGTGTGTGGGAGTGTACAGTGTGTGGGTGTGTACAGAGTGTGGAAGTGTACAGTGTGTGGGAGTGTACAGAGTGTGGGTGTGTACAGTGTGTGGCAGTGTACAGTGTGTGGGAGTGTACAGTGTGTGGGTGTGTACAGTGTGTGGGTGTGTACAGTGTGTGGGTGTGTACAGTGTGTGGGTGTGTACAGTGTGTGGGTGTGTACAGTGTGTGGGTGTGTACAGTGTGGGAGTGTAGTGTGTGTGGGAGTGTACAGTGTGTGGGTGTGTACAGTGTGTGGGTGTGTACAGTGTGTGGGTGTGTACAGTGTGTGGGAGTGTAGTGTGTGTGGGAGTGTACAGTGTGTGGGTGTGTACAGTGTGTGGGTGTGTACAGTGTGTGGGAGTGTAGTGTGTGTGGGAGTGTACAGTGTGTGGGTGTGTACAGTGTGTGGGTGTGTACAGTGTGTGGGTGTGTACAGTGTGTGGGAGTGTACAGTGTGTGGGAGTGTACAGTGTGTGGGTGTGTACAGTGTGTGGG
Organism: Cherax quadricarinatus; assembly: GCF_038502225.1. Classification (NCBI taxonomy): domain Eukaryota; kingdom Metazoa; phylum Arthropoda; class Malacostraca; order Decapoda; family Parastacidae; genus Cherax; species Cherax quadricarinatus. Next base: position 4,253,686 of record NC_091340.1, on the reverse strand, counting down.
TGTGTACAGTGTGTGGGTGTGTACAGTGTGTGGGTGTGTACAGTGTGTGGGTGTGTACAGTGTGTGGGTGTGTACAGTGTGTGGGTGTGTACAGTGTGTGGGAGTGTACAGTGTGTGGGTGTGTACAATGTGTTGGTGTGTACAGTGTGTGGGTGTGTACAGTGTGTGGGTGTGTACAGTGTGTGGATGTGTACAGTGTGTGGGTGTGTACAGTGTGTGGGTGTGTACAGTGTGTGGGTGTGTACAGTGTGTGGGTGTGTACAGTGTGTGGGTGTGTACAGTGTGTGGGAGTGTACAGTGTGTGGGTGTGTACAGTGTGTGGGTGTGTACAGTGTGTGGGTGTGTACAGTGTGTGGGTGTGTACAGTGTGTGGGAGTGTACAGTGTGTGGGTGTGTACAGTGTGTGGGTGTGTACAGTGTGTGGGTGTGTACAGTGTGTGGGTGTGTACAGTGTGTGGGAGTGTACAGTGTGTGGGAGTGTACAGTGTGTGGGTGTGTACAGTGTGTGGGTGTGTACAGTGTGTGGGTGTGTACAGTGTGTGGGAGTGTACAGTGTGTGGGTGTGTACAGTGTGTGGGTGTGTACAGTGTGTGGGTGTGTGCAGTGTGTGGGAGTGTACAGTGTGTGGGTGTGTACAGTGTGTGGGAGTGTACAGTGTGTGGGTGTGTACAGTGTGTGGGAGTGTACAGTGTGTGCGTGTGTACAGTGTGTGGGTGTGTACAGTGTGTGGGTGTGTACAGTGTGTGGGAGTGTACAGTGTGTGGGTCTGTACAGTGTGTGGGTGTGTACAGTGTGTGGGAGTGTACAGTGTGTGGGTGTGTACAGTGTGTGGGAGTGTACAGTGTGTGGGAGTGTACAGTGTGTGGGTGTGTACAGTGTGTGGGTGTGTACAGTGTGTGGGAGTGTACAGTGTGTGGGAGTGTACAGTGTGTGGGTGTGTACAGCGTGTGGGTGTGTACAGTGTGTGGGAGTGTACAGTGTGTGGGAGTGTACAGTGTGTGGGAGTGCACAGTGTGTGGGAGTGTACAGTGTGTGGGTGTGTACAGTGTGTGGGTGTGTACAGTGTGTGGGAGTGTACTGTGTGTGGGTGTGTACAGTGTGTGGGTGTGTACAGTGTGTGGGAGTGTACAGTGTGTGGGTGTGTACAGTGTGTGGGAGTGTACAGTGTGTGGGTGTGTACAGTGTGTGGGAGTGTACAGTGTGTGGGTGTGTACAGTGTGTGGGAGTGTACAGTGTGTGGGAGTGTACAGTGTGTGGGAGTGTACAGTGTGTGGGTGTGTACAGTGTGTGGGTGTGTACAGTGTGTAGGAGTGTACAGTGTGTGGGAGTGTACAGTGTGTGGGTGTGTAGAGTGTGTGGGTGGGTACAGTGTGTGGGAGTGTACAGTGTGTGGGTGTGTACAGTGTGTGGGTGTGTACAGTGTGTGGGAGTGTACAGTGTGTGGGAGTGTACAGTGTGCGGGTGTGTACAGTGTGTAGGTGTGTAAAGTGTGTGGGTGTGTACAGAGTGTGGGTGTGTACAGTGTGTGGGTGTGTACAGAGTGTTGGTGTGTACAGTGTGTGGGTGTGTACAGTGTGTGGGTGTGTACAGTGTATGGAAGTGTACAGAGTGTGTGGGAGTGTACAATGTGTGGGTGTGTACAGTGTGTGGGTGTGTACAGTGTGTGGGTGTGTACAGTGTGTGGGTGTGTACAGTGTGTGGGTGTGTACAGTGTGTGGGTGTGTACAGTGTGTCGGTGTGTGCAGTGTGTGGGAGTGTACAGTGTGTGGGAGTGTACAGTGTGTGGGTGTGTACAGTGTGTGGGTGTGTACAGTGTGTGGGTGTGTACAGTGTGTGGGTGTGTACAGAGTGTGGGTGTATACAGTGTGTGGGTGTGTACAGTGTGTGGGTGTGTACATAGTGTGGGTGTGTACAGTGTGTCGGAGTGTACAGTGTGTGGGTGTGTACAGTGTGTGGGTGTGTACAGTGTGTGGGTGTGTACAGAGTGTGTGGGTGTGCACAGAGTGTGTGGGAGTGTACAGTGTGTGGATGTGTACAGTGTGTGGAAATGCACAGAGTGTGTGTGGAAGTGTACAGAGTGTGTGTGGGAGTGTAGACTGTGTGGGTGTGTAGAGTGTGTGGGTGTGTACAGTGTGTGGGTGTGTACAGTGTGTAGAAGTGTACAGAGTGTGTGGGAGTGTACAGTGTGTGGGTGTGTACAGTGTGTGGGTGTGTACAGTGTGTGGGTGTGTACAGAGTGTGTGGGAGTGTACAGTGTGTGGGTGTGTACAGTGTGTGTGGGTGTGTACAGTGTGTGGGAGTGTACAGTGTGTGGGAGTGTACAGTATGTGGGAGTGTACAGTGTGTGGGTGTACAGTGTGTGGGTGTGTACAGTGTGTGGGTGTGTACAGAGTGTGTGGGTGTGTACAGAGTGTGTGGGAGTGTACAGTGTGTGGGTGTGTGCAGTGTGTGTGTACAGTGTGTGGAAGTCTACAGAGTGTGTGGGAGTGTACAGAGTGTGTGGGAGTGTACAGTGTGTGGGTGTGTACAGTGTGTGGGTGTGTACAGTGTGTGGGTGCGTACAGTGTGTGGGAGTGTGCAGTGTGTGGGTGTGTACAGTGTGTGGGTGTGTACAGTGTGTGGGTGTGCACAGTGTGTGGGTGTGTACAGTGTGTGGGTGTGTACAGTGTGTGGGTGTGTACAGAGTGTGTGGGTGTGCACAGTGTGGGAGTGTACAATGTGTGGGTGTGTACAGTGTGTGTGGGTGTCTACAGTGTGTGGGTGTGTACAGTGTGTGGGTGTGTACAGTGTGTGGGTGTGTACAGAGTGTGTGGGTGTGTACAGTGTGTGGGTGTGTACAGAGTGTGTGGGTGTGCACAGAGTGTGTGGGAGTGTACAGTGTGTGGATGTGTACAGTGTGTGGAAGTGCACAGAGTGTGTGTGGAAGTGTACAGAGTGTGTGTGGGAGTGTAGACTGTGTGGGTGTGTAGAGTGTGTGGGTGTGTACAGTGTGTGGGTGTGTACAGTGTGTAGAAGTGTACAGAGTGTGTGGGAGTGTACAGTGTGGGGGTGTGTACAGTGTGTGGGTGTGTACAGTGTGTGGGTGTGTACAGAGTGTGTGGGAGTGTACAGTGTGTGGGTGTGTACAGTATGTGGGAGTGTACAGTGTGTGGGTGTGTACAGTGTGTGGGTGTGTACAGTGTGTGGGAGTGTACAGTGTGTGGGTGTGTACAGTGTGTGGGAGTGTACAGTGTGTGGGTGTGTACAGTATGTGGGAGTGTACAGTGTGTGGGTGTGTACAGTGTGTGGGAGTGTACAGTGTGTGGGTGTGTACAGTGTGTGGGAGTGTACAGTATGTGGGAGTGTACAGTGTGTGGGTGTGTACAGTGTGTGGGAGTGTACAGTGTGTGGGAGTGTACAGTGTGTGGGTGTGTACAGTGTGTGGGAGTGTACAGTATGTGGGAGTGTACAGTGTTTGGGTGTGTACAGTGTGTGGGTGTGTACAGTGTGTGGGTGTGTACAGTGTGTGGGAGTGTACAGTGTGTGGGAGTGTACAGTATGTGGGAGTGTACAGTGTGTGGGTGTACAGTGTGTGGGTGTGTACAGTGTGTGGGTGTGTACAGAGTGTGTGGGTGTGTACAGAGTGTGTTGGTGTGCACAGAGTGTGTGGGAGTGTACAGTGTGTGGATGTGTACAGTGTGTGGAAGTGCACAGAGTGTGTGTGGAAGTGTACAGAGTGTGTGTGGGAGTGTAGAGTGTGTGGGTGTGTAGAGTGTGTGGGTGTGTACAGTGTGTGGGTGTGTACAGTGTGTAGAAGTGTACAGAGTGTGTGGGAGTGTACAGTGTGGGGGTGTGTACAGTGTGTGGGTGTGTACAGTGTGTGGGTGTGTACAGAGTGTGTGGGAGTGTACAGTGTGTGGGTGTGTACAGTATGTGGGAGTGTACAGTGTGTGGGTGTGTACAGTGTGTGGGTGTGTACAGTGTGTGGGAGTGTACAGTGTGTGGGTGTGTACAGTGTGTGGGAGTGTACAGTGTGTGGGTGTGTACAGTATGTGGGAGTGTACAGTGTGTGGGTGTGTACAGTATGTGGGAGTGTACAGTGTGTGGGTGTGTACAGTGTGTGGGAGTGTACAGTGTGTGGGAGTGTACAGTGTGTGGGTGTGTACAGTGTGTGGGAGTGTACAGTATGTGGGAGTGTACAGTGTTTGGGTGTGTACAGTGTGTGGGTGTGTACAGTGTGTGGGTGTGTACAGTGTGTGGGAGTGTACAGTGTGTGGGAGTGTACAGTATGTGGGAGTGTACAGTGTGTGGGTGTACAGTGTGTGGGTGTGTACAGTGTGTGGGTGTGTACAGAGTGTGTGGGTGTGTACAGAGTGTGTGGGAGTGTACAGTGTGTGGGAGTGTACAGTGTGTGGGTGTACAGTGTGTGGGTGTGTACAGAGTGTGTGGGTGTGTACAGAGTGTGTGGGAGTGTACAGTGTGTGGGAGTGTACAGTATGTGGGAGTGTACAGTGTGTGGGTGTACAGTTTGTGGGTGTGTACAGTGTGTGGGTGTGTACAGAGTGTGTGGGTGTGTACAGAGTGTGTGGGAGTGTACAGTGTGTGGGTGTGTGCAGTGTGTGTGTACAGTGTGTGGAAGTGTACATTGTATGGGAGTGTACAGAGTGTGTGGGAGTGTACAGTGTGTGGGTGTGTACAGTGTGTGGGTGTGTACAGTGTGTGGGTGCGTACAGTGTGTGGGAGTGTGCAGTGTGTGGGTGTGTACAGTGTGTGGGTGTGTACAGAGTGTGTGGGTGTGCACAGTGTGGGAATGTACAATGTGTGGGTGTGTACAGTGTGTGTGGGTGTCTACAGTGTGTGGGTGTGTACAGTGTGTGGGTGTGTACAGTGTGTGGGTGTGTACAGAGTGTGTGGGTGTGTACAGTGTGTGGGTGTGTACAGTGTGTGTGGGTGTGTACAGTGTGTGTGGGTGTGTGCAGTGTGTGGATGTGTACAGTGTGTGTGGGTGTGTACAGTGTGTGGAAGTGTACAGAGTGTGTGGGAGTGTACAGTGTGTGGGTGTGTACAGTGTGTGGGTGTGTACAGTGCGTGGGAGTGTACAGTGTGTGGGAGTGTACAGTGTGTGGGAGTGTACAGTGTATGTGAGAGTGTACAGTGTGTGTGGGGTGTGTACAGTGTGTGGGTGTGTACAGTGTGTGTGGGGTGTGTACAGAGTGCGTGGAAGTGTACACAAGGTGAAAAGTTCAACGAGTTGTTCTTTGCAATTTAGTACCAGGGAACAACAGGCAGCATAGAGAAACAGGCGTCAGGAAACAACAATCAGCATGGAGCAAAAGGCAGCAAGGAACAACAGGCAGCGCTGAACAACAGGCAGCATGGAACAACAGGCAGCGCTGAACAACAGGCAGCATGGAACATCAAAACTCACACAGATCAGCTCATTCTAGATGTCAACATCACTGCAGCACTGATAACAAGACGTGACGTCAACATGGATGTCAGACACAAGACACAGTCTCCACTCACGACATCGTAATAACAGTATAACAAACCACGGAACGACTACAACAACTCACAGTCCAGTGCGCTAACCTACTCGACAACTTGAAGGTGTATGGTTAGCGCACTGACCTGATAATTTTAGAACCCCACCTGCCGTAGGTTCATCCCCCACCCGTTCCGTGACTCGAGACAAGCTCCATCAAAAGCTTTTACAGGGTAAACTTTGCGCTCTCTCGAAAGCTTCATCAAGTTACACAAACAGTTGAGTGTCTCACCGTACCGTCGCAGCTTCGCCGGCCCGAGGGGGCGTTGACCCCGAAACACTTTCCAGATATACTCTTCCACTTATATATGCGTGTAAACTGCAAACTATGAATCGGTTAAGAAAACTCTACTGGAAGCGAGACGTCGTTGAAATAATTTATTTTGCACCTCCGTGTTTTGATTTTCGTGTCCGCACCCTATTCTGTTATTATGTTAGATTGATAAGAATCATACTAACCCATGCTGTTAGGTTGATAATAATACCAACTCATGCTGTTAGGTTGATAAGAATCATACTAACCCATGCTGTTAGGTTGATAATAATACCAACTCATGCTGTTAGGTTGATAAGAATCATACTAACCCATGCTGTTAGGTTGATAAGAATCATACCAACCCATGCTGTTAGGTTGATAAGAATCATACTAACCCATGCTGTTAGGTTGATAAGAATCATACTAACCCATGCTGTTAGGTTGATAAGAATCATACCAACACATGCTGTTAGGTTGATAAGAATCATACCAACCCATGCTGTTAGGTTGATAAGAATCATACCAACCCATGCTGTTAGGTTGATAAGAATCATACCAACCCATGCTGTTAGGTTGATAAGAATCATACCAACCCATGCTGTTAGGTTGATAAGAATCATACTAACCCATGCTGTTAGGTTGATAAGAATCATACTAACCCATGCTGTTAGGTTGATAAGAATCATACTAACCCATGCTGTTAGGTTGATAAGAATCATACCAACCCATGCTGTTAGGTTGATAAGAATCATACTAACCCATGCTCTTAGGTTGATAAGAATCATACTAACCCATGCTGTTAGGTTGATAAGAATCATACCAACCCATGCTGTTAGGTTGATAAGAATCATACTAACCCATGCTCTTAGGTTGATAAGAATCATACTAACCCATGCTGTTAGGTTGATAAGAATCATACCAACCCATGCTGTTAGGTTGATAAGAATCATACTAACCCATGCTCTTAGGTTGATAAGAATCATACCAACCCATGCTCTTAGGTTGATAAGAATCATACCAACCCATGCTGTTAGGTTGATAAGAATCATATCAACCCATGCTCTTAGGTTGATAAGAATCATACCAACCCATGCTGTTAGGTTGATAAGAATCATACCAACCCATGCTGTTAGGTTCATAAGAATCATATCAACCCATGCTCTTAGGTTGATAAGAATCATACCAACCCATGCTGTTAGGTTGATAAGAATCATACCAACCCATGCTGTTAGGTTGATAAGAATCATATCAACCCATGCTCTTAGGTTGATAAGAATAATACCAACCCATGTTGTTAGGCTGATAAGAATCATACCAACCAGTGCTGTTAGGTTGATAAGAGTCATACCAGCCCATGCTGTTAGATTGATAAGAATCATACCAACCAGTGCTGTTAGATTGATAAGAATCATACCAACCAGTGCTGTTAGATTGATAAGAATCATACCAACCAGTGCTGTTCGGTTGATAAGAATCATACCAACCAGTGCTGTTAGGTTGATAAGAATCATACCAACCAGTGCTGTTAGATTGATAAGAATCATACCAACCAGTGCTGTTAGGTTGATAAGAATCATACCAACCCATGCTCTTAGGTTGATAAGAATCATACCAACCCATGATCTTAGGTTGATAAGAATCATACCAACCAGTGCTGTTAGGTTGATAAGAATCATACCAACCAGTGCTGTTAGGTTGATAAGAATCATACCAACCAGTGCTGTTAGATTGATAAGAATCATACCAACCAGTGCTGTTCGGTTGATAAGAATCATACCAACCAGTGCTGTTCGGTTGATAAGAATCATACCAACCAGTGCTGTTAGGTTGATAAGAATCATACCAACCAGTGCTGTTAGGTTGATAAGAATCATACCAACCAGTGCTGTTAGGTTGATAAGAATCATACCAACCAGTGCTGTTAGGTTGATAAGAATCATACCAACCCATGCTCTTAGGTTGATAAGAATCATACCAACCCATGATCTTAGGTTGATAAGAATCATACCAACCAGTGCTGTTAGGTTGATAAGAATCATACCAACCAGTGCTGTTAGGTTGATAAGAATCATACCAACCAGTGCTGTTAGATTGATAAGAATCATACCAACCAGTGCTGTTCGGTTGATAAGAATCATACCAACCAGTGCTGTTCGGTTGATAAGAATCATACCAACCAGTGGTGTTAGGTTGATAAGAATCATACCAACCAGTGCTGTTAGGTTGATAAGAATCATACCAACCAGTGCTGTTAGGTTGATAAGAATCATACCAACCAGTGCTGTTAGGTTGATAAGAATCATACCAACCCATGCTCTTAGGTTGATAAGAATCATACCAACCCATGCTCTTAGGTTGATAAGAATCATACCAACCAGTGCTGTTAGGTTGATAAGAATCATACCAACCAGTGCTGTTAGGTTGATAAGAATCATACCAACCAGTGCTGTTAGGTTGATAAGAATCATACCAACCAGTGCTGTTAGGTTGATAAGAATCATACCAACCAGTGCTGTTAGGTTGATAAGAATCATACCAACCAGTGCTGTTAGGTTGATAAGAATCATACCAACCAGTGCTGTTAGGTTGATAAGAATCATACCAACCAGTGCTGTTAGGTTGATAAGAATCATACCAACCAGTGCTGTTAGGTTGATAAGAATCATACCAACCCATGCTCTTAGGTTGATAAGAATCATACCAACCCATGCTCTTAGGTTGATAAGAATCATACCAACCAGTGCTGTTAGGTTGATAAGAATCATACCAACCAGTGCTGTTAGGTTGATAAGAATCATACCAACCAGTGCTGTTAGGTTGATAAGAATCATACCAACCAGTGCTGTTAGGTTGATAAGAATCATACCAACCAGTGCTGTTAGGTTGATAAGAATCATACCAACCAGTGCTGTTAGGTTGATAAGAATCATACCAACCAGTGCTGTTAGGTCGATAAGAATCATACCAACCAGTGCTGTTAGGTCGATAAGAATCATACCAACCAGTGCTGTTAGGTTGATAAGAATCATACCAACCAGTGCTGTTAGGTTGATAAGAATCATACCAACCAGTGCTGTTAGCTTGATAAGAATCATACCAACCAGTGCTGTTAGGTTGATAAGAATCATACCAACCAGTGCTGTTAGGTTGATAAGAATCATACAAACCAGTGCTGTTAGGTTGATAAGAATCATACCAACCAGTGCTGTTAGGTTGATAAGAATCATACCAACCAGTGCTGTTAGGTTGATAAGAATCATACCAACCAGTGCTGTTAGGTTGATAAGAATCATACCAACCAGTGCTGTTAGGTTGATAAGAATCATACCAACCAGTGCTGTTAGGTTGATAAGAATCATACCAGCCAGTGCTGTTAGGTTGATAAGAATCATACCAACCAGTGCTGTTAGATTGATAAGAATCATACCAACCAGTGCTGTTCGGTTGATAAGAATCATACCAACCAGTGCTGTTAGGTTGATAAGAATCATACCAACCAGTGCTGTTAGGTTGATAAGAATCATACCAACCAGTGCTGTTAGGTTGATAAGAATCATACCAACCAGTGCTGTTAGGTTGATAAGAATCATACCAACCAGTGCTGTTAGGTTGATAAGAATCATACCAACCAGTGCTGTTAGGTTGATAAGAATCATACCAACCAGTGCTGTTAGGTTGATAAGAATCATACCAACCAGTGCTGTTAGGTTGATAAGAATCATACCAACCAGTGCTGTTAGGTTGATAAGAATCATACCAACCAGTGCTGTTAGGTTGATAAGAATCATACCAACCAGTGCTCTTAGGTTGATAAGAATCATACCAACCAGTGCTGTTAGATTGATAAGAATCATACCAACCAGTGCTGTTAGGTTGATAAGAATCATACCAACCAGTGCTGTTAGGTTGATAAGAATCATACCAACCAGTGCTGTTAGGTTGATAAGAATCATACCAACCAGTGCTCTTAGGTTGATAAGAATCATACCAACCAGTGTTGTTAGGTTGATAAGAATCATACCAACCAGTGCTGTTAGGTTGATAAGAATCATACCAACCAGTGCTGTTAGGTTGATAAGAATCATACCAACCAGTGCTGTTAGGTTGATAAGAATCATACCAACCAGTGCTGTTAGGTTGATAAGAATCATACCAACCAGTGCTCTTAGGTTGATAAGAATCATACCAACCAGTGCTGTTAGATTGATAAGAATCATACCAACCAGTGCTGTTAGGTTGATAAGAATCATACCAACCAGTGCTGTTAGGTTGATAAGAATCATACCAACCAGTGCTGTTAGGTTGATAAGAATCATACCAACCAGTGCTCTTAGGACGATAAGAATCATACCAACCAGTGTTGTTAGGTTGATAAGAATCATACGAACCAGTGCTGTAAGGCTGAGAGTTTACAAGTGATCTACCTGTTAAAGTGAAGAGTTTGTTTACCATCTTAAAGGTATCTTAAAGTAATTAACTCGACTCTGATCATTACTGGGTGAATGTGCTCACTGAGATCACTTGACCCGTATAATGGTTTGGTCAATATGTTCACTGGAGACTACACAAATATCCGCACATAGAAGAATGGTTCAGGCTAATGGTTCAAGTCGGACCGAAATGTCGTCCTAAGTTCCATTCTCCTATGAGCGGGTTTCTGGGCAATGTTACAGATACGGTTTCGGACCTTTTTATTTTTGTCTGGAGGAAGTCAGGTACTGAGATGCGAAACTAAAGAGACATGAACTGGCTTCAGATCTGTAAGTGCCCCAAATAACTAATTTAAAAAAACACCACAAGCTTCTATAGGAAAAAATGTTTGGCTCTGTGTAAAGCTTTATCAAATTATTATTTGATAAAGCTCTACACAGAAAGAAATTAATGTATCATTCTTTTGTCACAATCGACGCAGAGCTTCATCATATCATAACGCTCTACAGAGTGCGAAACGTTGTTTTTAACAATCTTGTCGGTATCGCTATACCATTCTTCAGAACGTGATATGCTGCGGTCCTCCTGGTGTTTACCAGAGGAGGCTCCACTTCCAGGGCAACGTAAGGGTCGTTAGAAATTTATACATGAGACGACTCTTGGGCATAAATACGGCGCTGTTCAACCAGGAGGATCGTAAGGGTCGTTAGAAACTTATACATGAGACGACTCTTGGGCATAAATACGGCGCTGTTCAACCAGGAGGATCGTGAGGGCCGTTAGAAATTTATACATGAGACGACTCTTGGGCATAAATACGGCGCTGTTCAACCAAGAGGATCGTAAGGGTCGTTAGAAATTTATACATGAGACTACTCTTGGGCATAAATACGGCGCTGTTCAACCAAGAGGATCGTAAGGGTCGTTAGAAATTTACACATGAGACTACTCTTGGGCATAAATACGGCGCTGTTCAACCAGGAGGATCGTAAGGGCCGTTAGAAATTTACACATGAGACGACTCTTGGGCATAAATACGGCGCTGTTCAACCAAGAGGATCGTAAGGGTCGTTAGAAATTTATACATGAGACGACTCTTGGGCATAAATACGGCGCTGTTCAACCAAGAGGATCGTAAGGGTCGTTAGAAATTTACACATGAGACGACTCTTGGGCATAAATACGGCGCTGTTCAACCAAGAGGATCGTAAGGGTCGTTAGAAATTTATACATGAGACGACTCTTGGGCATAAATACGGCGCTGTTCAACCAGGAGGATCGTAAGGGTCGTTAGAAATTTATACATGAGACGACTCTTGGGCATAAATACGGCGCTGTTCAACCAGGAGGATCGTAAGGGTCGTTAGAAATTTATACATGAGACGACTCTTGGGCATAAATACGGCGCTGTTCAACCAGGAGGATCGTAAGGGTCGTTAGAAATTTATACATGAGACGACTCTTGGGCATAAATACGGCGCTGTTCAACCAGGAGGATCGTAAGGGTCGTTAGAAATTTATACATGAGACGACTCTTGGGCATAAATACGGCGCTGTTCAACCAGGAGGATCGTAAGGGTCGTTAGAAATTTATACATGAGACGACTCTTGGGCATAAATACGGCGCTGTTCAACCAGGAGGATCGAGGTAGCTTTGTACAAGCAAGAACATGATTACCTATAATTTTGACCTTAAAATATACCGATATATGCATAAGAATATGTGTTATTTATCATTAGCAAAATATATTCTTATCATGACGGGCAATCTGATGATGTTTTGCGAAATTAAAGAGAAAACAGAATATTAGTTTGCTTGGCAAGCCCTGAATAAACACTGAATAAATCGAATCAATAAATTTTGCATATATAACACCATAACACACTTTATTAAGTTCACCTGTACACCTGTTTGTTAATACAAATAATTCATCAATCACGTGGCAGCTCCTCAGTGCCTAAGAGCAAGGATACATGGCCAAGGGGCTCACTTTATGACCTGTATGACCCTTGTGTAGTTCATTGGCTTTGAGAACCATTAAAAAACTAACTTATAAAGCACTATACACACACACACACACACACACACACACACATATATATATATATATATATATATATATATATATATATATATATATATATATATATATATATATATATATATATATATATATATATATATACATAATGAATTTTCTTATACAATCTGTTATTTTGCTTCAGATTTTTTGTTATATTGTACATAAGTAATTTTAGTTTCTTTGTCCCCAAGACTTCCAATCGAATTTCAGATATTTCTCATTTCCCACTGACACAAATTGAAAATTGCAAAACACACACACGTGTTATAAACTCAAGAGGAGAATTGAAGGTACCTTTTTTTTCTCATTTTACCAATCACCATCAGTGACCAGAGAGCCTCAAAAGGGCACCTAATCACCCCCCTCTTCCTCCCAGTCACTGTTGCATGAACGCATTCCATAGTCGTGGCACCCAGGAGGTTGACGCCCTCTGGCGCTGGCTCGTGTTAGCTTAAGGAAACCCTCGCCTCAACCTCACATAAAAGCACCGTTTTCTCATTTGGTTTCTCCAGTGACCCGACTGCTGTGACGATGGTACATTAGTCGCTCGATCAGTCATGTCCTCAGACACTGTCTTAATGAAGATGCGTCACAAGGCGACCAGAACACCTTGTATCTGAGGCTAAGAGGCGATTCCCCTGCTGTGTGAGTTAGTGGGTACCAATACTGGATTTTTTTACTATGCCATATTCCATCACACAGGATGGCTATTATATGCGAGGTAATTAAATATTAATAATATAACATCTTTATTTCTATAAGTACAAGGTATACAGACCATAGCTGACATCACTGACATACTACTATATAGAAAGCCGCTTGTTATGCAGAGCATTTCGGACAAATTAGGTCAGTTTTGTCCCAGGATGCGACCCACACCAGTCGACTAACACCCAGGTACCCATTTCACTGATGGGTGAACATAGACAACCGGTGTAAGGAAACACACCCAATGTTTCTACTCTAGCCGGGAATCGAACCCAGACCCCCTCAACGCGTCAAGCGAGAGCTTTAGCCACCAGCCTGAGAAGATTTCAGTAAAGCGATGAGCAAATCCGTCAACAACATCGTTCAGCAGGTGTGGAAACTACAGGTTTCGTTCTAGCAGTTACTAATACGCCAGAATTACCATTTCTTATTATACCTCAAGACTGAAGCGCTATGTTGACGGACATATTGGCACAAACCATACCACGGGCGGGATTTGAACCCGCGGTCAGTCTCAAAACTCCAGACCGTCGCGTTGTGGCTAGCTGGTCCAGTGGCTAACGCGACGGTCTGGAGTTTTGAGACTCTCTCACCGCGGGTTCAAATCCCGCCCGTGGTATGGTTTGTTTGCAATCGTGTCATTACGATTTCGTGAGTCATATAGACACAAATACAGCATAATGCGATTCTTTATTGACTACGTTTCGAAACGAACAGATGTACATGAGCAGAGAATACGTAAGTATAAATAGGGAGCGTAAGGAGCATTCCCCACCTAACTCTCCACGTTACTATGCTCCCTGTATAAATATTCATGTATTCTCTGCTCTTTGTGACTTGATAAAGCCCACTGTGGGCGAAACATAGTAAGTCACATTTCGCCCAATGTGTGGGTGAAACGTTGTCAATAAAGGATCATATTATGCTGCATTTGTGTCCATTTTTCCATTGTGTTAATATTTTATATACCATTTATCACCACTATCTTGACACTGTGTGTCACCAAGGTGACCTGATGAACTTTCTCCAGAAATCCTGTGAACTTACTCAAGTATTTAGGGGTTAGGATCCGCCTCATCTGTTTCCATCACGCTGGCGACCCGAGGTTCAGACGTCGACAAGCTGATCTCACTGAACTTTCCCAAACACTATATCAAACACAGGACTCGCCAAATGTGGTGACGGGCCAAGATGATTGTGGTTTGACCTCTGTCCGAGGTAGTAGAAGTCTGTATGGTTGTGTGTAAGTCTCAGCTCTTGGCCCCTCATCTCTGTTGGATGCCACTTGTACCGCTGTCTCCTGGCAGGGTATGTGTGTAGTAGTAGTAGTAATAATAATTGCGGTTACTAGTTGTCAACGGCACTTATCGAGATGGACACTTGGCCTGGATTGTTTTTCTGTATGTAGAAGTGCGTGTTGGGGGTAGGGGTTGAGCTCCAGCTCTTAGGCCCGCCTCTTAACGTCCAACCAACTGATCTAACTACTTCTGAGCCCTGGCGTAGTGACTGTTTCTACCAAGTCATTGTCAACTCCCTTTCTGCTCCGTGTTGACAGTTTCTGACGTTCTTTGTGTACACTAACCCACGCTCTCTTGTTTTGTTAATTCCTTGTAAGGAGTTAGTAATTGTCCACCGTGTTTATACTCCGGAATATTTTGTACTTTATACTGTTATATGTTACCTAAAGTTGCCTAACTGTCGTCTATGTGTCTTACCTACCAACCTGTCGGTATTGTATACCATTTTGATATTCATAATTATTATACAGAGATGTAAGAGATGTTGGTATCTGTGCTTACATTTTGTTTCTCTTGATCTCTGCCGTAGAGATTTGGGTAGATTTAAGTAATTAGATAAATATATGATTTAGCGAGATACAATTAAAGATACTTTAGATAGACAGTTGTTGGCGAAACGTTTACAAATAAAGATACCCAGGAGTTGCACATGTGTGTAATTCCTCATCTTGTCTGTATTGTGTAATATTTTTGTACAGTGTAATCATGTCTAGTTTTGCTCGTCCTTCCAGAATGAGGTAATCAGTCCCTCAGCTTGGGACTGATAACCTCATTCTCCTTCTGATCATCACTATTCTTCTTTGCACTGGACTGATAAAGCCGCCGTGTGGTGAAACGTTTCCACAGTAAAGATACCCAAGTGCTACACGTATGTCCACTCTACTTAAGTGGCGGTTCCGCACCGGTTCTTCAAAGGAAAGCTTAAAAAGTTACCAGTCGTCTTTTATCCATCCCCTTCCTCGCCTTCCTCAGCAGATGGTGCTGTCCTCAGTTTCCTCCTTCCGTCTCCCTCCTTCAGGACTATGTTTTTACTGGAATTAATCCTCTAGAGACATTTATTTGACCATTACGGAAGTCTGACCAGGTTTTCTTGCAGCCATTTTCTCTTCACTTCAGTTAGTGTTCTCTTCGTTATTTTAATATTATCCTCAAACACGAATAAGCAAAAGTTTTTTGATTGTCATCATGTCATTACTGTGCGCTTGAAAGAATATGACGGCCAAAACAGATGGCTGTGTGACTCTAAATGCTTCGTTCTCTCAGTATAATATCCTTCTCCTTACCTTCGGCTGCTTCTTCAGGTTTTAAGTGATGTGACATGAAGCGCAGTACGATCGCTTTCAGCTCACAACTAGGAGACCTGAGTTACATCCTGGCGCGGGTGAACACGTTGGGAATGTTTCCTTGCGCGCATTGACTTTGTTCGCAGCAGAAAATAGATGCCCAAGTGTTAGTTGACTGTCTGTCGCATCTTGATGGGAGGGAAAATGGACGTTCAGATGAGTCGAGGCAGAGTAACAACTCTTAACCTATACATAAATGGTATACAGTACCGACAAGATGAAAATTAGAGACGGGTGAAACATCAACGGTGTAATTGGAAGACAGAAGAGCTATATACAAAAAATGAGGTAATCAGTCCCTCAATCTTTGAGATTTGTAAAGTACTATTATGAACACTGGTACACAAAAATGGCCTTCGCAATATGGGATGACTGTCCCGAAGCATTTGTTATTCTGCTAGGTTGCATTGCTTTGTCTTGCTTACATTGCTGTTATCGTGTTACTCGCTGCCTTGCACTGAGCATATTATTACCTCTTGGCACTTGTTACGTTTAGTGTTTCCTGGGTAATATCACCTGCGCTTGTTAGGCGGTTGGTGACGGCATATATTTAGAATTTCTTGCTCAGACAACCTCCACAACGCTGCTGGCTTGTTGCTCTCGTTCTATTGGTAGTAAATATTGTTGTTTAGTTCAAGGTCTCGATACAGCTGGTCTCCAGCAATTCTGTGACGTGTTCTATACACCTCTCGTCTTCTTGATAAGTCTAGATTCTTCAGTCATCTAGTACCTGTGTTCGACAACTCTGTACCCTGGAGCCATCAAGTACTTGAGGTCGACACCTCTGTACCCTGGAGCCATCAAGTACTTGAGCTCGACACCTCTGTACCCTGGAGCCATCAAGTACCTGAATTCGACACCTCTGGAACCTGGAGTCATCAAATTCGACACCTCTGGCCTTCATAAGTCATCTAGTAGCAGGATTCGACACCTCTATGAGTTAGCAATTATCTCAGCGAACACACAGATTCATGTGTATCTAGCAGACGCAACACGAGCCAAAAACTGTTATAAAGCAAACAATGACAAAAAAAAATACTTGCGGGGAGGCAATATGGGATGTAATGTGGGTGACGTGGTCAAGTGGAAGTGTTTACAGTTAGCACCTTCAGAAACATCGATACAATGGTTGGTTCAGGTATGCATGGGGCGTAGTGACCAGTGGTGGTCTCACACGAAAGAGAGAGAGAGAGAGAGAGAAAGAGAGATGGACGGACGGACGGAGACACAAACTAAGAGCAAGAGACTGTGTATGTGTGTCACAAGTATCCTCAGAGTATAACATCAGAAATCCTTTTAGTCACTTCCAAAAATCATTTCGTGCCTCTAAACACGTGTGATCTAGCCGGGGTACTGGATGTAACGGATGTGTATATATGACACCAAAACGTAATGGAGAATGACACAAAATGCTTTCGCTGGAATATGTTTAATGGGAATTTGGTCACTCTAAATGGGATCAAGACCCCACAACTGACACGTTTAATCCCACTTATTTTTCATTACGGGAATCAAATATCTCATCTGACCTCTCCTTTGTTTACATATCTCCCTGCACCAGGCTAGTTGCTTAATACCTCGTAGACAGTGAAGCCTGCATGGATAATTTTTAGGTACTGAAATCAGCATGGATAATTCGTAGACACTGAAGCCTGCATGGATAATTTGTAGACAGTGAAGCCTGCATGGATAATTTGTAGAAGTGAAGCCTGCATGGATAATTCGTAGATACTGAAGCCTGCATGGATAATTAGGTACTGAAGCAACTGTGAGTACATTGTGGAAGCAAGCATGGACACCTCTAGAAGAACTAGGAACCATGGATACCTCGTGGAGGCTGCAGCTGCTTGCTCCTCGCCCGTCCACAATGAGGGCATTTTGTGCCCTGCGGGTAGTCACAACGGAGGTGCCAATAACAATACCATGTGTTCTACTTTAACTGTTCCTCGTCCCACTATAACGGGAGTCGAGGGTCTTCAGAGCCGCAGTTCCAAGAAGCATCTGCAATCACGTTAATCTTCCTCGCTTAGTAGACAGAGAGTCTACAGCATGTCGAGTTTCGTGGAAGACAATTGTCGCAATAGTGAATCCAATCTTAATTCAGTGCTATGTCAAGGAAATTACGATCGTTGGAGCCTCTTCTGTGAGCTGATGATACAATACTACCTTACTGTCATCAAGGAAACTGTTGTTGTTGGATCGCCTTGGGAGAGCTGATGATGGTATTCAATCCTAATGCAGTGCTATGACTTAATATCGCCGGACTCTCTTAGCTGAGATGACGATAGAATCACTGTCTCTGACGCTTATCTTATTCTAAAATTTCAAGCAATTTTATGGTATAATCACAAAAGGTTTTTCATTACCTTTATATATATATATATATATATATATATATATATATATATATATATATATATATATATATATATATATATATATATATATATATATATATATATATATATATATATATATATATATATGAGACAGAGAGAGCTTAATACTGGATCAAACACGGGAAAGCAGTGACCCAGAAACATCAAGCCTTGACTGCTGATGTGGGCGCACACACAATACCAAAAGTGTGCAAGCAGTAGTAATGTTTCCTCACAAATGTCATCCCGATGAATTTGCTGTTTGTCCAGCAAACTCGGCCTCGACTGGCCCAGTGACCTGGAGGGAGAAAGGTCGTTTAAGAAGGAACCAGGTCAGCCAGGCGAGGAGGGTGAGAGGAAGGTGTTTAGAGGCTGTGAGTGACTGGGCGCGTGCGTTGTCACTAAACAACTGGCAATATACAGTCTGGTTGGCTCCACACCGTTAGGTAGGTCCGTGTAATGATGCTCTTGTCATGCCCCACATGTGCTGTCAAGCCATATTAACCTCTGTGTAAACGTTCTCTTGGCTGAGAACTCTCGGCCAGCATCTGCGTTTCATTGTTCAAGGTTCGGCGCAGATAAAAAAAATCGCAATATAAATATGGTTGGCATATATCTATTAATCCACGCAAAATAAAAATAAAAACAGGGGAAATAAAAAAAAGCGTTTTTGTTTTTGCAAGTATGTAGTCAAGTGGCAAATCCATAACGGTATATGTTTGAGTTAGAGTTAAACGAGATACTGAAACCTGTCACGCCTTGTTATTGACAATATGAACAGAAGTTTACTACCGTGAAATGAGGTATAAACTGTTTAGTATACTCCGTTATATTGTGTTTTATTCCCTCATCCTCTTACGTTTCTCTCTCTCTCTCTCTCTCTCTCTCTCTCTCTCTCTCTCTCTCTCTCTCTCTCTCTCTCTCTCTCTCTCTCTCTCTCTCTCTCTCTCTCTCTCTCTCTCTCTCTCTCTCTCTCTCTCTTATCTCTCTTTCTATCTGTCTATCTCTCTCTGTCTCCTAGCCATTCTTCTATGTCTCCACTCCTCTCTGCCTCCTATACGTCCCTCTCTTTATCTCTCTCTCTTCTTCCGTCTCTCTCTGTCTCAAGTTCACATCCACTTCTTTCCATCAAGTTTTTAAGTCGTCTCTCATTACCTCAAGTTCTGCCCACTTGATTCCTTGTCTGTCGAAGTGAAAATTTTCTCCGTCTTGTTTCCCAATCTCTCTCTCTCTCTCTCTCTCTCTCTCTCTCTCTCTCGCATTTTTAACATCTTTCCGTAGCACTTACCACTCTTTCTTCTTCCCAGATCGTTCGCTACAAGAACAGGAGAAGGGTAGAAGCGACCACCACTGCGATCAATGCTCTCGCTACAACCACAAATACACTCACATTATCTGCCTCTCTTAAACCTAAGTGCTACTCAGCCAACCTTGAAGCACGTCAGCAACCTTGCTACACCCCCGTGCTAGGTGCTCACACCTCCCTCAGCACTGACACACACACACACACGCACACAGTCCTAGGACCTGTGCTGTTTTTGGTATATGTGAATGACATAACGGAAGGGATCGACTCAGAAGTGTCCTTGTTTGCAGATGATGTGAAGTTAATGAGAAGAATCAAATCGAACGAAGATCAGGCAGGACTACAAAGAGACCTGGACAGGCTACAAGCCTGGTCCAACAACTGGCTCCTTGAGTTTAACCCTGCCAAATGCAAAGTCATGAAGATTCTGGAAGGGCAAAGAAGACCGCAGACACAATATAGTCTAGATGGCCAAAGACTGCAAACCTCACTCAAGGAAAAAGATCTGGGGGTGAGTATAACACCGAGCACATCTACTGAGGGGCACATCAATCAGATAACTGCTGCAGCATACGGGCATCTGGCAAACCTAAGGATAGAGTTCCGATACCTCAGTAAGGAATCGTTCAAGACTCTGTATACCATTTACGTCAGGCCCATACTGGAGTATGCAGCACCAGTTTGGAATCCACACCTGGTCAAGCACGTCAATAAATTAGAAAAAGTGCAAAGGTTTGCAACAAGACTAGTCCCAGAGCTAAGGGGATTGTCCTACGAAGAAAGGTTGAGGGAAATCGGCCTGACGACACTGGAGGACAGGAGGGTCAGGGGAGACATGATAACGACATGTAAAATACTGCGCGGAATAGACAAGGTGGACAAAGACGGGATGTTCCAGAGATGGGACACAGAAACAAGAGGTCACAGTTGAAAGTTGAAGACTCAGATGAATCAAAGGGATGTTAGGAAGTATTTCTTCAGTCATAGAGTAGTCAGGCCGTGGAATAGCCTAGAAAGTGACGCAGTGGAGGCGGGAATCATACATAGTTTTAAGACGAGGTTTGACAAAGCTCATGGAGCAGGGAGAGAGAGGACCTAGTAGCAATCAGTGAAGAGGCGGGGCCAGGAGCTATGACTCGACCCCTGCAACCACAAATAGGTGAGTACAAATAAGTGAGTACACCTTCCACACGAACTATGACCAGAGCTCCGGTAACGAGGGATAGAGAAGTATACACAACCTGCACATAGGGGAAAGAAAAGCTTATAACGACGTTACGGTCCAACTTGGACCATTTACAAGTCACTCTAACAAAAGAGAGTGAGCCAGATGAACAGGGACGGGACCAAGAGAGGAAGATAAAGAAGTTGGGAGAGAAGAAAAGCTCATGTATGAGAGAGGAGGAGGAAGAGGAGGAGAATCTAAGTGGTTCATACACACTTAAGGGTTTTGAGAAGTGAGATGTACGTTCACGTATGGTTCATAAGGTTTGTCTGCAGTTCAGGGTGAGTTAAGGAGGTGGATGGAAGAGGAAGAGAAGACAAGCGAAGAGGGGGAGACGCAGAAAGAATATAAGGAGGAGGAAAAACTAGAGAATGAAGAGGCAAATAAGAGTGGTAAGTAATTTGTCTTCAGATACAGGAAAATATTGGCCTGACGCTGGTCTTGTGGCTGACACCATCTGAGAGTCATCAGTCGTCATGTGACTGACACCCACTGAGAGTCATCAGTCGTCATGTGACTGACAGCCACTGGGAGTCATCAGTCGTCATGTGACGGGCACCCACCACTGACGTAGCGGTCCAGAGGTCCACTGATCCATCGTGATAAACACAAACAAGCCATCACGTTGTAATGGACGATGCCTCGAGGGTTGAATAACAACAGTGAAGATTATTTCCACCATCACTGATGCAGTATCTTCACAAACACTGCACGGAATATCGTACACACCGGGGAACTGGAATTTTAGCCTGCTTGATGTCCACCCTTCACCGAAGGGTGGACATCGGGTGGAAGACCGCTTCAACGGTCACTGGATCTGTCAATTCAATATTGAGATCACATGCTGGAGACCGTGGAAGGTGAGGAAATCAGTCCTTCAGCCTTGATAGAAGGTCATTTAGTCCCTCAGCCTTGATAGGTTATCAGCCTATCAGCCTTGATAGAAGGTCATCAGTCCCTCAGCCTTGATCAATTTGAAGGAAAGACAGGAGGATGAATACTCATATACCGGAGGCAGAAGAGAGGTGCAGCAGTTATGATGAGCATCGCAGGTGGGCGGGACCCACTACTGGAAGTACATCATTACCAAGAGTTGGGCCAGAGGTTAGCAACAGGGTTGTGGAAGATATCCTCTGTACCAAGATTTTATGATGTTGCTACTGTGTCAGACAATTAACATTACATTATTATTATTATACAATACTGACAAGCTGATGAACCTGACATATGATCGACCATAAGATCTCATGATTCCAGTGTTGGGAGGTGGGTGGGGGTTAACCTGGGAGAGAATCATGTATGCCAGTGTTTTTGATATGTAGTTTCCAGCTTTTTTTATCCATGTTGGGGGGGCTAACCTGGGAGAGAATCATGTATGCCAGTGTTTTTGATATGTAGTTTCCAGCTTTTTTTTTATCCATGTTGTCAGTGATGGCTATTAGTGTGGCTTCCAGGCACCTTCGACATCTAAGCTCGGGTTCAGTGAGGACGAGTTGTCCCTCAGTCCAACTCATGAAATGTTCCGTGAAATTTCTGTATAGGACACAGGAGTTCTTAAAGACGTCTTTGTTACTAGAACTTCAGTGTTCACTCAGGCAGATAGACTTCTGCCTGTCTCCAATACGTTTCTTGGGATAGTGTCAACAGGGGATGGTGTAGACACCCGCCTTAAAATCAGGAGGTGTAGGACTACTCTTTATAGTGAGGTTTGATGGAAAATGTAGACGTGGTGACTACATTTACGTTGCTTTTAGTAAGCACCTGGCTGGTCTTGTTGGTAACATACTCACATAGGAGCAGAGAACTGTTTGGTGAACTGCCTTAAGTCTTCGATCCCGGACGAAGGAAGAAAAATAAGATGCATGTAGGCTTGTTTCATGTAAGTACATTCCTCAAGAAAATAAGAACTGTAGATAAAGCTGTCACTTAAGGAGACACCAGTAAAGCTGCCTCTTTTAGTGCTAGTGTCATGGTGTGAAGAGAAGTGTATAAGAACATCTTCGTTGGTGGGTTTCCTATGCACTTTGATGAGAAGGTTATTGCCCTCGGGAGATCTGCACAGGAAGAAGTAAAAGACATGGTGTTTGACCTCTTTTTCGAGTTTCAATGTGAACTTTATAGAAGGCTCGAAAGTGATTATTTTTGTTAAGGAGGGCCTGGATATTAAAACATCTTAGACAGAATACCAATATATTGCCACTGTATCTTAGCCAGAAAAGGGTTTCGAGAATTTGGGTGCTGTTTTCTTAGTCTTTAGGTTCTCCATGAAGAGGTTGGCAAGCACAGCACTGAGAGGGTTACCCATTGCCATTACAAAGTTTGTTTGTAGCCATTATCTTGAGTCTTGATGAAGTTAAAGCTGACACAGATCCACTAGACTGACGAAGTCTTGGAGATGTAACAGGAAGCTGTGGTTATCTGTGAGCCTCTAGATATGGTAACATCAGAAGGAAATTTGGTAAAAAATAAAGGCCGTGACATCGAAAGAAGCCATGGTCTTGTTTTAAACTTCAGGTTGGAAAAGCGACAGGTACGTAGGAATATGATTAGCTAATCTTGCATTTTAGAAGTGGTTACGATTCCAGGACCAAAGCGGTTCCCAATAAATACGTCCTGGCGTTTGCTTGCTCGTCTTTTTAACCCACTTGTTTCTAACAGTTACCAAAGTTTATTTCCAAATTGCTAATCGCTTCGGTAAAGAATCCTCTCACTAGGACCCATTCACTGTACCTTGAGGGGGAAAAGACAAGAGAGGTCTTGAGAGACAGTAATCCGACAGACACTCCTGAGGTCCTGTGTTGTCTGACAGTCTGTGACCTAGATAATTTAAACAAACCACGGTACGGGTGGAGTGGGAACTCGTGGTTAATGCGTCGTAAAACTCCAGGCCAGTGCGTTAGTGACTGGGCCAACTGGCTACAATAAGATTCATCCAACTAGGTATATTTTTACACCATAGGGAGGTTAGCACGGGCCCCACTGTGGTCTTTATGCAATCGTGTCATTACGATTTCGTTAATCTAGACAAATTATTGATTAATCAGTTTATTTATATAATCATTTATTACTCTTTAAAGACTTATTGGATAATTTTTGTTTACGTTAAAGTATTATGAGGATTATCCAGCGCAAGAAAGACACGCTATCTGGACGCATTGAGGAGCTTAGCGAAGCTGGTGAAGCAGTTAGTGCTGATAATGACGATGATAATGAGGATGACGATGGTGATAACGATGATGACGACGGGGATAATGATGACGGAAGCGTCCAACGGAGAGGTAGCCACAGCAACTGTGGCTGTCACCTCAGCAGTGACGAACTGCTGAGACTGTCACCTCAGCAGCAGTGACGAACTGCTGAGACTGTCACCTCAGCAGCAGTGACGAACTGTTAATTCTGTCACCTCAGCAGCAGTGACGAACTGCTGAGTCTGTCAC
The DNA here is from genome assembly GCF_038502225.1 of Cherax quadricarinatus. Lineage (NCBI taxonomy): Eukaryota > Metazoa > Arthropoda > Malacostraca > Decapoda > Parastacidae > Cherax > Cherax quadricarinatus. The sequence continues at coordinate 4,229,696 of NC_091340.1, read as the reverse complement.
CTCAGCAGTGACAAACTGCTTTCTGAGTCAAATTGCTACGAAAAGTGCTTCATTTTCCAGCCCATCCTCTGGCAGTGTTATTTAGACTTCCAAAAAGTTCTCCAGACACGTGCTTCCAGTTGCTCAAGAAGTGTTTATCAAGAAAAAGAAAATAGGAAGAAAGGGAATATTACAAAGTGGAAGAAGAAGAAAGAAGAAGAGGGAAAGGATATTAGGAAGAGAAACATGAGGAGGAGGATATTAGGATGACAAGAAGAAGAAAGAAGAAGATGGAAAAGGTTAAGAAGTGGACAAAGAAGATAATGCAATCATTTTTTCTCTTAAGTTTGTATTCAGAATCCGCGAGGTTCCCAGCTACTGTGACTCTGATTGTCGGGTCCAGAGTGGCCACAGGTAGCCCCATCTGATGGGCAGATTTGTGGATGCTGGTGCTTCCTGGAGTTCCTGGTATGGGTTATGGTAACACTTCCTGGTAGTGTTACCGCTGCCTGGTGTTTACCTGGTGTTACCTGGTGTCTGGTAGTACTAGGTAATGTGTTTATGGTAGTCACGGTTTAAGGTTACCAGTGATGATTTTGGTGTCCCGTGGCTTGGTTGGCAACGTTCTCGCCTCATACTGGGTGTCCGTGGTTCGATTCCCGACACGGGTGGAATGCTGGCTGTGTTGCCTTACACCTGCTGTTCTTGTTCATCTAGCAGTAAGTAGGTACCTGGGTGTTAGTCGAATGGTGTGGGTGACATCCTGGGTGTTAGTGGACTGGTGTGGGTAGCATCCTGGTTGTTAGTGGACTGGTGTGGGTGGCATCCTGGTTGTTAGTGGACTGGTGTGGGTGGCATCCAGGGTGTTAGTCGACTGGTGTGGGTGGCATCCAAGGTGTTAGTCGACTGGTGTGGGTGGCATCCTGGGGGACAAGATTGAAGGACCACAATGGAAATAAGACAGTCACTCAATAACTGACTTTCTTGGATTATCCCGTGTGGCTAACCCTTTGCGTTAGAAATCCCGTGTGGCTAACCCTTTGCGTTAGAAATCCCGTGTGGCTAACCCTTTGCGTTAGAAATCCCGTGTGGCTAACCCTTTGCGTTAGAAATCCCGTGTGGCTAACCCTTTGCGTTAGAAATCCCGTGTGGCTAACCCTTTGCGTTAGAAATCCCGTGTGGCTAACCCTTTGCGTTAGAAATCCCGTGTGGCTAACCCTTTAGGTTAGAAAATCCAAACAAATCTTAAGAGTTGGATTTGAGTAAGACGTGCCCAGCATGGGCTAGTTATTATAATAGCTAACTCCTAGGCTAGCCTTGAGAATTGATTTGACAAATATTCTAGTTAGTGGGCTTGGGTTTGAGAAGGACCTGCCTAGTATGGGCCAGTAACCCTACTGTTCTTCCATTCCTATCTTTTATATCCTTAAATTATTCATTCTCTTTACCTCATTTTATTAAATTCCTTTTCATTTTATTTTATTTTTCTGTGATAGTAATTTTTATAATAGGAAGACGTTTTTACTGGTAAGAAAGTGAGAAACATCGACCAAGAAGATGAGGAACAAGAAGAGGTGCTGAGAAGGGGACACGGAAAGGGGAACAATAGAAGGGGCAGGAGAAGAAAGTGTAAATACGGTGAGAGGAAACCCATCCTCTCACAACTTCCCTCACCCGAGTGTAGTAGGTCACTGTGACCCCGTGTTTACCTGGTCTAGTAGGTCACTGTGACCCCCGTGTCTACCTGGTCTAGTAGGTCACTGTGACCCCGTGTCCCTCTGGTCTAGTAGGTCACTGTGACCTCGTGTCTACCTGGTCTAGTAGGTCACTGTGACCCCGTGTCTACCTGGTCTAGTAGGTCACTGTGACCCCGTGTCCCCCTGGTCTAGTAGGTCACTGTGACCCCGTGTCTACCTGGTCTAGTAGGTCACTGTGACCCCGTGTCTACCTGGTCTAGTAGGTCACTGTGACCCCGTGTCCCCCTGGTCTAGTAGGTCACTGTGACCTCGTGTCTACCTGGTCTAGTAGGTCACTGTGACCTCGTGTCTACCTGGTCTAGTAGGTCACTGTGACCCCGTGTCCCCCTGGTCTACTAGGTCACTGTGACCTCGTGTCAAGAAACGTGTTGACGTTACCCACACAATAGTGGAAGACGGCCAGTGTGTTATATAATAATAATAATAATAATAATAATAATAATAATAATAATAATTCCCTGTCCTCTATTGTAGATTATACGACGTCTCTGTGGATAGACAAACAGGCAGAAGTCGTTCTATTGGTTTGTAACCTATCTGTTATTTAGGTAAAGTATAACATTTGTCAGGAAGCAGGACAAGTGTTTCCTGACGCGGGTGTTAGTCGTATGATGACCCACAGCTGGAACTTTTGGTCATCTGACCGAGGCCTTCCACTGGCTTACCCCTCCACCTCTTTAAAAGTTGTTATTTGTTCTGTCCTCTCCCCTGTTCTTATATAACACTGTTCTTATATAACACTGTTCTTATATAACACTGTTCTTATATAACACTGTTCTTATATAACACTGTTCTTATATAACACTGTTCTTATATAACACTGTTCTTATATAACACTGTTCTTATACAACACTGTTCTTATACAACACTGTTCTTATACAACACTGTTCTTATACAACACTGTTCTTATATAACACTGTTCTTATACAACACTGTTCTTATACAACACTGTTCTTATATAACACTGTTCTTATACAACACTGTTCTTATATAACACTGTTCTTATATAATACTGTTCTTATATAACACTGTTCTTATATAATACTGTTCTTATATAACACTGTTCTTATATAACACTGTTCTTATATAACACTGTTCTTATATAACACTGTTCTTATATAACACTGTTCTTATACAACACTGTTCTTATACAACACTGTTCTTATACAACACTGTTCTTATATAACACTGTTCTTATATAACACTGTTCTTATATAACACTGTTCTTATACAACACTGTTCACCGTAATATTTTCGCTGCCAACCACAAATACTCCGATGACTTCACAATATGTTAAATATATTATCAATTGTTATTTTCTTCCTATCTCCTGCAGTTTTGGTTAAGTCCTATAATTTGCAGTCTAGCTGTATTATCTCACATCTTATCATCATTTCTGCTCAGGCACTTGTAAGGAATTATATTGAATCAGACCAAAACACACATTGTGGCTTCTTACATTAGAGGAAATTCCTGTTTATTATCTAATTTCCTTCGGAAACCTTTATCTCTGACCTCAACCTTCTAACCATACGTTTGACATTCTAATCACTTCTAATTTGAGCAGGAAGCCTCTTGTGAAAGTCACGGGTGCTTCAAAGAGTTTAGAAATTAAGAAGGGTTACCCCATCAATTTTTTCTCAGTTGCATCAGTTAGTCAGGTTTCCTTTGCACTTATCTACAATACCTCTCTTATTTGATGAGGGTTCCCTTCTACAAGATTTCCTGATAAGCATAAGATAAAAGGTAATAGTATCATCGTGTTATCTCTGACATTCGTGAAGCAGTCAGCACGTATGACGTATTACGATTTCGTGACTGAGAATCACTGTCAATGACTCCGGTTTAAATTCTTTTAATACGGAAGGTTTATCTTAAAGTCTTAAATCCAAAATATTCTTCGTTTGGGCTTTAATTTATAAGTCGTAATAATGTTGGTAGAATTACCGACAATATGTACCTAACATATTGTCGGTATGTCTTGCTACTTCTACTTACACTTAGGTCACACTACACATACATGTACAAGCATATATATACAAACCCCTCTGGGTTTTCTTCTATTTTCTTTCTAGTTCTTGTTCTTGTTTATTTCCTCTTATCTCCATGGGGAAGTGGAACAGAATTCTTCCTCCGTAAGTCATGCGTGTTGTAAGAGGCGACTAAAATGCCGGGAGCAAGGGGCTAGTAACCCCTTCTCCTGTATATATTACTAAATGTAAAAGGAGAAACTTTCGTTTTTCCTTTTCGGCCACCCCGCCTCGGTGGGATACGGCCAGTGTGTTGAAAGAAAGAATGTTAGGTACAAATGATACCTGTGCTACTAATGCGACATTGTGGCAACGTTTCCCTCTCCAGGAACTTTGTCAAGCTGGTAACGGGCTTGACGAAACTCTTGTAGAGCGAAACGTTGCCACAATGTCGCGTTAGTAGCACAAGTATCATAAACTAAACCCCAACGGAAAATACTTTGGATTTAAGAATGTAAGATAGGCCTCCGTATTAAAAGAATTTAAACCCGGAGTCATTGACAGTGATTCTCACTCACGAAAATCGTAATAACACCAATGTAAACAAACCAGGTACGGGAAAGGGTTACAATGATTCTAAAATTGTTCACCCTGAAATAATTTCAGTTTACCTCCTCTTAAGGTGATCTGTGTTTTCTGTTTACTTTTTAATATTGTTGTTTGTCAGATGCAGACAGCGATTGGTTCACGTAGCATATTTAATATCTTCTTATAAGTCTGTGTACTGATCTTTTTAACTTTCTCTCGTGTTTTGCTAATGTTCGATTGCCTGTTCAGTGACTTATATATAGTTATGTTGCTGAAATGAATCTTGGTGCTGAAAAGGGCCACCAAAACGTTGATTTATAATCCGGTAAGAATATTTCTAGGCTTTACACACACACACACACACACACATGTGAGCTCTCCACAGAAGCTTGAGCTCTGGTCACGGTGCTGTGCTCACTAAGTATTTTTGTGATGACCATATTTGTTGAAGCTCGCCACTCGCTATGTGATGAGTGGCTCACTCGTGCCGGCTGTCTAACACAGTAGTCTAGCATTGTCATGTACTTATGTGTGGCTGATACGTGTCTATCATGAAGGCACACACACACACACACACACACACACACACACACACACACACACACACACACACACACACACACACACACACACACACACACACACACACACAAACACACAAACACACGCACACACACACACACACACACACACACACACACACACACACACACACACGCACGGGGCCAGGAGCTAGGACTCGACCCCTGCAACCACAAATAGGTGAGTACACACACACACACACACTCTCGTGGAGGAGTCACGTGGTTTGAGCTCGTGTTTCGGTGGTAATTTCTGACTGTGCCATAAGGAATAGAGTGTGGGATATAGGCGTGTGCATGCATAAGAGTGCATATAATCACTTAAGACCCGAAAAAAGGAAATATAAGTGATCACAGAAAAGAAAACAAAGGAAATAGTGACTAAGTGTTTAGTGGAGGCTGTTGGAAGGGTGAACGGTTGTGTCAGGCCTAAATAGTGTTGCCATAATAACGCAGTGAGGTATTTGAAGAATAAGTGCGACTCAAGACCAGGGAGATAAGAGATATGTATAGATGTGTCAGTAAATACAGTGAGTGAAAAAATTAGAAGAGCTAGAGACTATAGTGCATACAAGAAGTTAGTGGAAAAATTACCGAGAAGCATCAAGCATCTTCAACTTCTGGGACACAGGACAGACCAGCAACGTTACTCCACTGCCAGCCACAAGTAATATTCACCTAGTTTGAGTTGCATGGGGTCAATAGTACCTGTCTCTAGCTGGAATTGGGGGTCACTCTCCTCGAGCTATCAGAATTAGAATAAGCAGCATTTACTGGCATTTAATAGAATTTAGAGGTAGCGGCATACAGGCGAAGCCTAGTGTATTTATTTTTAAACGTAATTTTAAACGCATAAGACAGTACAGTGGGAACCAAGATATAGGGTACATATACAATACATATGTAGTACATACGTGGGAAATAAGGACTGTTTACATAAACATATGCACACACTAGGTGAGAACAGCTCTGCTGTTAGGCACTTGAATAGCTGTAGCATGCACAAGCACATACACACACACACACACACACACACACACACACACACACACACACACACACACACACACACACACACACACACACACATACACACACACACACACACATACAGACACACACACACACACACATATACAGGATTTCACACCTTCCTGTGAAGTGACCCTCTAACCCTTCCTTTCCCCCCTGTCTCTCTCCCTCTCCTCCTCTCTCTCTCTCTCTCTCTCTCTCTCTCTCTCTCTCTCTCTCTCTCTCTCTCTCTCTCTCTCTCTCTCTCTCTCTCTCTCTCTCTCTCTCTTCCTCTCTCTCTTCCTCTCTCTCTTCCTCTCTCTCTTCCTCTCTCTCTTTCTCTCTCTTCCTCTCTCTCTTTTTCTCTCTCTTCCTCTTTCTCTCTTCCTCTCTCTCTCCCTCTCCCTCTCTCTCTCTATTCCTCTCTTCCTCTCTTACTCTCTCTCTCTTCCTCTCTCTCTCTCTTCCTCTTCTCTCTCACTCTCTCTCTCTCTCTCTCTCTCTCTCTCTCTCTCTCTCTCTTCCCTTGTCACTCCCCCCTCTCTCTCTCTTACCTTTTCCCTCTCTCTCACTTTCTCCCCCCTTTTCCCTTCTTTTCCCCTCTCTCCTTCTACCCTCCCCTTCTCTCTCTTTCTCCCTCTCTCTCACTCTCTCCCCTTTTTCTTTTTCTCTTTCTTTCTCTCTTTCACTAAAAAAAAAAAATGGTTGGGACTCGCAGGAATCAGGGATCAGATGACAATGGTACTGGCAGGGACGAATGGATGGAGGAGCAGTGGAAAAGGATAGAGCAAGAATGGGAGAGAAAATTAGGAGAGCTTTCTGAAAAAATGGAGAAAGAGCTCTCTGTGAAATGGGAAAAGAGGTTGGAGAAGGAGACGAAAAATTGGGAGGCACAAGTCGAAACTGCAGTAGCCATGGTAAAGGTCCTAGAATTTGAGGTAAACAGGCTGAAGCAAGTCTCAGGGGTAGTGACCAGAGAAGAGGCTGAGAGGCTGAACAGGAAGGAAGGAGATATGAATTATGCTAAGGTCATATCAGCCTGCAAAGAAGAGCCAGGGAGTGGAAGGGAAGAGCAGATGGGTGCAGATGGAGAGGGAGATAGGTCGAATGCTGAGGCACAACCATGCTACCAAGAGCCACTGGAAAAGTCAAGGGAGAAAATGACCATATACAGACAGGAACCAGAATCACAGAGGGATAGGCAATGGGAGGAGGAAAGGGTAAAATCAGTGTTTATCCATGGGCTTTGGGAGAGAGAGGAAAGGACATACACTGAAAGACGGCAGGAAGAAAGAAAGGAGATTGAGAAAATCATCACAGAAATAGGGGGAGAAGACATGGACGAGATTGTAAATTCTCAGAGAATAGGAGGGTACTTGAAGGGGAGAAACCGACTGATCAAGCTGATTCTCAGGACAGAAACAGTGTGGAACAGGACCCTCCAAGAGAAACCACGGTTGAAAAGCTCGGAAGAGTACAAGAAGGTGTCCCTAGACAGAGACAGAACACAAACAGAGAGACAGCAGCTGAGGGAGAGGACAAAAAAGCGAAAGGAGCTAGGAAAGGAGACAAGGATGGAACCAGCAGAGGTCAGTCAGAGCAGAACAGAGCAGCAAGGGCAAGCACACACACAACTATCCTCAGAACCCCACAACCTATCACACCATCCCAACACACAATACAATCCATACCCACAGCTTCCACCCAACCCCCAACCATAGAATCCCACAGTATGCTACCAGGTCTCCCACCCCCACAGGCCCCCCAAACCACAGTGTTGGAAAGGAAACTGAAGGTATGGTATACAAACGCTGATGGAATAACAAACAAGTGGGAGGAGTGGCACGAAAGAGTCAAAGAGGCATCACCAGACATCATAGCGATCACAGAAATCAAGCTTACAGGTATGATAACAGATGCCATCTTTCCAACGGGATACCAGATCCTGAGGAAAGACAGAAGGAACAGGGATGGGGGGTGGAGAAGTGGCATTGCTGATCAAACACCGATGGAATTTTGTTGAGCTGGAGAGAGGAGACAGCGGAGAAGAAAGTGATTGCATAGCGGGAACACTTCACTCTGGAGGTCCCAAGGTGATAATTGCAGTGATGTATAACCCACCACAGAACAGCAGGAGGCCAAGGCAAGAGTATGACGAGAGCAATAGAGCGATGGTTGACACACTGGCTGCAGTGGCCAGAAGAGCTCATGCATGAAGGGCAAAGCTCCTGATCATGGGCGACTTTAACCACAAGGAGATCGAATGGGAGAACTTGGAGCCACATGGGGGCCAAGATACATGGAGGGCTAAGATGATGGAGGTGGTACTGGAAAACTTCATGTACCAACACGTAAGGGACACTACAAGAGAGAGAGGAGAGGATGAACCAGCAAGACTGGACTTAGTATTCACCTTGAGTAGTGCAGATATTGAGGACATCACATATGAAAGACCCCTTGGGGCCAGCGATCATGTGGTTTTGAGCTTCGAATACACAGTAGAGCTACAAGTGGAGGGGGAAGCAGGAAGGCCAGGACAAATGAAACCAAACTACAGGAAAGGGGACTACACAGGAATGAGGAACTTCCTGAATGAGGTTCAGTGGGACAGAGAACTGGCAGGGAAGCCAGTTAATGAGATGATGGAATATGTAGCAACAATGTGCAAGGATGCTGAGGAGAGGTTTGTACCCAAGGGTAACAGGAATAATGAAAAAGCCAGGATGAGTCCATGGTTCACCCAAAGATGCAAGGAGGCAAAAACCAAGTGTGCTAGGGAATGGAAGAAATATAGAAGGCAAAGGACCCAGGAGAATAAGGAGAGCAGTCATAGAGCCAGAAACGAATATGCACAGATAAGAAGGGAGGCCCAACGTCAAAATGAAAACGACATAGCAGCAAAAGCCAAATCTGACCCGAAGCTGTTATACAGCCACATCAGGAGGAAACAACCGTCAAGGACCAGATAATCAGGCTAAGGAAGGAAGGAGGAAAGACAACAAGAAATGACAGTGAAGTATGTGAGGAACTCAACAAGAGATTCAAAGAAGTGTTCACAGAGGAGACAGAAGGGGCTCCAGAAAGACGGAGAGGTGGGGCACACCACCAAGTGCTGGACACAGTACACACAACCGAGGAAGAAGTGAAGAGGCTTCTGAGTGAGCTAGATACCTCAAAGGCAATGGGGCGGGATAACATTTCTCCATGGGTCCTGAGAGAGGGAGCAGAGGCGCTATGTGTACCCCTAACAACAATATTCAATACATCTATCGAAACAGGGAGATTGCCTGAGGCATGGAAGACAGCAAATGTGGTCCCAATCTTTAAAAAAGGAGACAGACATGAAGCACTAAACTACAGACCAGTGTCACTGACATGTATAGTATGCAAAGTCATGGAAAAGATTGTCAGGAGAAGAGTGGTGGAGCATCTAGAAAGGAATGATCTCATCACCAGCAGCCAACATGGTTTCAGAGACGGGAAATCCTGTGTCACAAACCTACTGGAGTTCTAAGACATAGTGACAGCAGTAAGACAAGAGAGAGAGGGGTGGGTGGAATGCATTTTCTTGGACTGCAAGAAGGCGTTTGACACAGTACCACACAAGAGATTAGTGCAAAAACTGGAGGACCAAGCAGGGATAACAGGGAAGGCACTGCAATGGATCAGGGAATACTTGTCAGGAAGACAGCAGCGAGTAATGGTACGTGGCGAGGTGTCAGAGTGGGCACTTGTGACCAGCGGGGTCCCACAGGGGTCAGTCCTAGGACCAGTGCTGTTTCTGGTATTTGTGAACGACATGACGGAAGGAATAAACTCCGAGGTGTCCCTGTTTGCAGATGACGTGAAGTTGATGAGAAGAATTCATTCGATCGAAGACCAGGCAGAAATACAAAGGGATGTGGACAGGCTGCAGACCTGGTCCAGCAACTGGCTCCTGGAGTTCAATCCCACCAAGTGCAAAGTCATGAGGATTGGGGAAGGGCAAAGAAGACCGCAGACAGAGTACAGTCTAGGGTGCCAGAGACTACAAACATCACTCAAGGAAAAAGATCTTGGGGTGAGTATAACACCAGGAACATCTCCTGAAGCGCACATCAACCAAATAACTGCTGCAGCATATGGGCGCCTGGCAAACCTCAGAACAGCATTCCGACATCTTAATAAGGAATCGTTCAGGACCCTGTACACTGTGTACGTTAGGCCCATATTGGAGTATGTGGCACCAGTTTGGAACCCACACCTAGCCAAGCATGTAAAGAAACTAGAGAAAGTGCAAAGGTTTGCAACAAGACTAGTCCCAGAGTTAAGAGGTATGTCCTATGAGGAGAGGTTAAGGGAAATCAACCTGACGACACTGGAGGGCAGGAGAGATAGGGGGGACATGATAACGACTTACAAAATAATGAGAGGAATTGACAAGGTGGACAAAGACAGGATGTTCCAGAGACTGGACACAGCAACACGGGGACACAGTTGGAAGCTGAAGGCACAGATGAATCAAATGGATGTTAGGAAGTATTTCTTCAGCCACAGAGTAGTCAGGAAGTGGAATAGTTTGGGAAGCGATGTAGTGGAGGCAGGATCCATACATAGCTTTAAGCAGAGGTATGAAAGCTCATGGTTCAGGGAGAGTGACCTAGTAGCGACCAGTGAAGAGGCGGGGCCAGGAGCTTGGACTCGACCCCTGCAACCTCAACTAGGTGAGTACAACTAGGTGAGTACACACACACACATACACACACACACACAACAACACAGGGGACACAGTTGGAAGTTGAAGACTCAGATGAATCACAGGGATGTTATGAAGTATTTCTTCAGCCACAGAGTTGTCAGGAAGTGGAATAGTCTGGGAAGTGATGTAGTGGAGGCAGGATCCATACATAGCTTTAAGAAGAGGTATGATAAATGGAGCGGGAAGAGTGACCTAGTAGCGGCCAGCTAAGAGGCGGTGGCCAGGAGCTGTGAATCGACCCCTGCAACCACAGCTAGGTGAGTACACACACACACACACACACACACACACACACACACACTCACACACACACACACATACAAGCATATTTGTTGCTGTCGTTGTTGTTGACGTTAGTGTTGTCAGTGGCGGTTGTACTCGGTAAAGACAGCTGTCAGAAGACCTTTAGTCACCGTACACATGGAGGAATCTGTCTGCCGAGAGTGTAAGAAGTGTGTCAGACACTGAAGGCTCGATCCTCCCTCCGTGATAGAGGGACCTTGACCCCTCTCTCACCTCCCAGACTGGAGTGGAGGGGTCATGGAGGAGAAGGAGGAACTACCAGACAAGGAACAACCGTAGTCGTAGTCCCTCCACTTTTCTAGATAGCGGAGGTATGGATAGTATAACTTAAGGCTCTCTCCCCACCCTCCACTCCTTCCAACCACATAATTGTTACCACTATCCTCACTAGTACTACTACGACTACCAAGGCTACTGTCAAGGCTACTACCAAGGCTACTACCAAGGCTACTACCAGAGCTACTACCAAGGCTACTGCCAAGGCTGCTACCAAGGCTACTGCCAAGGTTACTACCAAGGCCATTGCCAAGGTTACTACCAAGGCTACCAAGGCTACTCCTCAAGCCTACTAACAAGGCTATTACTCAACGCTACTCCTGAAGGCTACTCCTGAAGGCTACTCCCCAAGCCTACTCAAGTCTACTAACAAGGCTACTCCTCAAGGCTACTAACAAGGCTACTGCCAAAACACATAAATCGAATTACAAGAGCCTCATAGGCTAGGCTGACAAATGTAAGGCCTATCTTACTAACCTGAATCAAGATTGGTTGACAAACTCTCGAACAAGAAGCGCCAGTGTGGAGCCTTGAAAACAGTAGATGAAAAGTGTCAAGTAAAAATGAAAATTATGTAGTACGAAGAGAGAGAGAGAAAGAGCTGGGAAGCTTCAGTAGTGTCAGCCTGAGCTGGGAAGCTTCAGTAGTGTCAGTCTGAGCTGGGAAGCTTCAGTAGTGTCAGCCTGAGCTGGGAAGCTTCAGTAGTGTCAGCCTGAGCTGGGAAGCTTCAGTAGTGTCAGGCTGAGCTGGGAAGCTTCAGTAGTGTCAGCCTGAGCTGGGAGGCTTCAGTAGTGTCAGCCTGAGCTGGGAAGCTTCAGTAGTGTCAGCCTGAGCTGGGAGGCTTCAGTAGTGTCAGCCTGAGCTGGGAAGCTTCAGTAGTGTCAGCCTGAGCTGGGAAGCTTCAGTAGTGTCAGCCTGAGCTGGGAAGCTTCAGTAGTGTCAGCCTGAGCTGGGAAGCTTCAGTAGTGTCAGCCTGAGCTGGGAAGCTTCAGTAGTGTCAGCCTGAGCTGGGAGGCTTCAGTAGTGTCAGCCTGAGCTGGGAAGCTTCAGTAGTGTCAGCCTGAGCTGGGAAGCTTCAGTAGTGTCAGCCTGAGCTGGGAAGCTTCAGTAGTGTCAGCCTGAGCTGGGAAGCTTCAGTAGTGTCAGCCTGAGCTGGGAAGCTTCAGTAGTGTCAGCCTGAGCTGGGAGGCTTCAGTAGTGTCAGCCTGAGCTGGGAAGCTTCAGTAGTGTCAGCCTGAGCTGGGAAGCTTCAGTAGTGTCAGCCTGAGCTGGGAAGCTTCAGTAGTGTCAGCCTGAGCTGGGAGGCTTCAGTAGTGTCAGCCTGAGCTGGGAGGCTTCAGTAGTGTCAGCCTGAGCTGGGAAGCTTCAGTAGTGTCAGCCTGAGCTGGGAGGCTTCAGTAGTGTCAGCCTGAGCTGGGAAGCTTCAGTAGAGTCAGCCTGAGCTGGGAGGCTTCAGTAGTGTCAGCCTGAGCTGGGAAGCTTCAGTAGTGTCAGCCTGAGCTGGGAGGCTTCAGTAGTGTCAGCCTGAGCTGGGAAGCTTCAGTAGTGTCAGCCTGAGCTGGGAGGCTTCAGTAGTGTCAGCCTGAGCTGGGAGGCTTCAGTAGTGTCAGCCTGAGCTGGGAAGCTTCAGTAGTGTCAGCCTGAGCTGGGAGGCTTCAGTAGTGTCAGCCTGAGCTGGGAAGCTTCAGTAGTGTCAGCCTGAGCTGGGAGGCTTCAGTAGTGTCAGCCTGAGCTGGGAAGCTTCAGTAGTGTCAGCCTGAGCTGGGAGGCTTCAGTAGTGTCAGCCTGAGCTGGGAAGCTTCAGTAGAGTCAGCCTGAGCTGGGAGGCTTCAGTAGTGTCAGCCTGAGCTGGGAAGCTTCAGTAGTGTCAGCCTGAGCTGGGAGGCTTCAGTAGTGTCAGCCTGAGCTGGGAAGCTTCAGTAGTGTCAGCCTGAGCTGGGAGGCTTCAGTAGTGTCAGCCTGAGCTGGGAAGCTTCAGTAGTGTCAGCCTGAGCTGGGAGGCTTCAGTAGTGTCAGCCTGAGCTGGGAGGCTTCAGTAGTGTCAGCCTGAGCTGGGAAGCTTCAGTAGAGTCAGCCTGAGCTGGGAGGCTTCAGTAGTGTCAGCCTGAGCTGAGAAGCTTCAGTAGTGTCAGCCTGAGCTGGGAGGCTTCAGTAGTGTCAGCCTGAGCTGGGAAGCTTCAGTAGTGTCAGCCTGAGCTGGGAGGCTTCAGTAGTGTCAGCCTGAGCTGGGAAGCTTCAGTAGTGTCAGCCTGAGCTGGGAGGCTTCAGTAGTGTCAGCCTGAGCTGGGAAGCTTCAGTAGTGTCAGCCTGAGCTGGGAGGCTTCAGTAGTGTCAGCCTGAGCTGGGAGGCTTCAGTAGTGTCAGCCTGAGCTGGGAAGCTTCAGTAGTGTCAGCCTGAGCTGGGAGGCTTCAGTAGTGTCAGCCTGAGATGGGAGGCTTCAGTAGTGTCAGCCTGAGCTGGGAGGCTTCAGTAGTGTCAGCCTGAGCTGGGAAGCTTCAGTAGTGTCAGCCTGAGCTGGGAGGCTTCAGTAGTGTCAGCCTGAGCTGGGAAGCTTCAGTAGTGTCAGCCTGAGCTGGGAGGTTTCAGTAGTGTCAGCCTGAGCTGGGAAGCTTCAGTAGTGTCAGCCTGAGCTGGGAGGCTTCAGTAGTGTCAGCCTTAGCTGGGAAGCTTCAGTAGTGTCAGCCTGAGCTGGGAGGCTTCAGTAGTGTCAGCCTGAGCTGGGAAGCTTCATTAGTGTCAGCCTGAGCTGGGAAGCTTCAGTAGTGTCAGCCTGAGCTGGGAGGCTTCAGTAGTGTCAGCCTGAGCTGGGAGGCTTCAGTAGAGTCAGCCTGAGCTGGGAGGCTTCAGTAGTGTCAGCCTGAGCTGGGAAGCTTCAGTAGTGTCAGCCTGAGCTGGGAGGCTTCAGTAGTGTCAGCCTGAGCTGGGAAGCTTCAGTAGTGTCAGCCTGAGCTGGGAGGCTTCAGTAGTGTCAGCCTGAACTGGGAAGCTTCAGTAGTGTCAGCCTGAGCTGGGAGGCTTCAGTAGTGTCATCCTGAGCTGGGAGGCTTCAGTAGTGTCAGCCTGAGCTGGGAGGCTTCAGTAGTGTCAGCCTGAGCTGGGAGGCTTCAATAGTGTCAGCCTGAGCTGGGAGGCTTCAATAGTGTCAGCCTGAGCTGGGAGGCTTCAGTAGTGTCAGCCTGAACTGGGAAGCTTCAGTAGTGTCAGCCTGAGCTGGGAAGCTTCAGTAGTGTCAGCCTGAGCTGGGAGGCTTCAATAGTGTCAGCCTGAGCTGGGACGCTTCAATAGTGTCAGCCTGAGCTGGGAGGCTTCAATAGTGTCAGCCTGAGCTGGGAGGCTTCAATAGTGTCAGCCTGAGCTGGGAGGCTTCAATAGTGTCAGCCTGAGCTGGGAAGCTTCAGTAGTGTCAGCCTGAGCTGGGAAGCTTCAGTAGTGTCAGTCTGAGCTGGGAGGCTTCAGTAGTGTCAGTCTGAGCTGGGAGAAGGTGTATGAACGTGAGGCTTCAGGCGTACAAACGTAAAGGAGGACGCCTACGAACGTAAGGGGGGAGGCGTGTACACGAATGATAAACACGAAAGGGCAAGTCAAAACTGTCGTAAGATAGCATTGTAACCCCAAGAAGAATTCACTAAGTACATTCCTCTTTATTACTGGATAATTAATCACGAGGAAGCGCTAAGTCCGTAAGGAGGTAGAGCTGTGGACCAGAGAGAGCAGTCGGAATGAGAGCGTGTGGGTTGTAGTGAAGGTTCAAGGCTATGTTAACAACCCACAGTGGGTGGACTCTGTGAGAATATTGACCTGCTGGGTTACACACACACACACACACACACACACAGTCACTCTCTCAATGACACACCTACCTCTGGAAAACCTACCGCTGGTAAACCTACCGCTGGAAAACTTGTCTCTGCCTGGGTCGTTCTGGCCGCTAGAAGTCATCTCCTTTCTCTTCTGCTCCCCAGGAACCATCATCTCCTGTTCTTATTCTTCTCAGTAGTTTTACATCATCCACAAGTGTGACAGATGGGGGGTCAGTTCTCTTCGATAGGTCGCTTGCGTACATAAGAAACGGTAGCAGCCCCGTTGCTGATACTTGCGGAACCCCACTCGTTATTCTCTCCCATTCCGATGCTTCAAGCCTTGCTGTTACTGCCTGCTCTCTAGAGCTCTCTGCCTCTTAACCCTACGAGTTCCTCCACTTTCTGGACAAATCTCAGGTGTGGTACTGAATCAAATGCTTACCTGCAGTCCAAGAAAATATGAACGCTCCAGCGCTGACTTTCTTGTTTTATCTCTTTGAATCTGTCATAGAGATCCAACAGTTTTTTTTTAAGACAGGAATTTCCATCTCTAAAGAACACAAAATCACAATACTGTGACTGGAACAATAGACAAATAACCCGCACATAGGAGAGAGGAGCTTATGACGACGTTTACGTCCGACTTGGACCATTTACAAAGTCACACAGTGTGACTTTGGATTATTTGTGTATTTCTATCTGTAAAGCTGTGCAGGTTAACCGTGGAGAATGTTTTCTTAAGGTGTTCTAACATCCTTTTTCTCTCTCTCTAATTCAGAACTTTTGACAGTGTGTATTGAAAAGATACTGGCCAGTAATTCAGTGAATTTTGTCTGTTTCCTTCATTATTTGGGGACTATATTTGTCCTGATGTGTGTATGTGTACTCACCTAGTTGTGATTGCAGGGGTCGAGTGATAGCTCCTGGCCCCGGCTCTTCACTGGCCGCTACTGGATCACTCTCCCTGCACCATTAGCTTTATACCTCTGCTGTGTGTGTGTGTGTGTGTGTGTGTGTGTGTGTGTGTGTGTGTGTGTGTGTGTGTGTGTATGTAATTACCTTTCTTGGTCAGGTAGGAGAAGAGACCAGATACTGTCAGCTGTCAGGTACTGGACAACACAGACACTGTCTGGACAACACAGACACTGTCTGGAAATATAAACACATATGCAGTATAATGTGATCCTTTATTGACAACGTTTCACCCACACAGTGGGCTTTTTCAAGTCACACACAGATCTGTGTGTGACTTGAAAAAGCCCACTGTGTGGGTGAAACGTTGTCAATAAAGGATCACATTATACTGCATATGTGTTTATATTTCCATTGTGTCGGTATTTGATGCCATTTATTTCCACAGACTCAAGAAATCGTAATGACACGATTGCAAACAAACCATACCCCCGGCCGGGATTGAACCCGCGGTCATAGAGTCTCAAAACTCCAGCCCGTCGCGTTAGCCACTAGACCAGCTAGCCACAATAAGATTCATCCAACTAGGTATATTTCTACACCATAGGAAGGTTAGCACAGGCACCTCTGTGACCACAAATGCAAGGTTTTACAGACGAATCTCCAGCTAGCGTGGCCGTGACGAACTCTAGCTCAAGTCCCTTCACTGCCGTCAACAGAGGTGCCTGTGCTAACTTTCCTATGGTGTAGAAATATACCTAGTTGGATGAATCTTATTGTGGCTAGCTGGTCTAGTGGCTAACGCGACGGGCTGGAGTTTTGAGACTCTATGACCGCGGGTTCAATCCCGGCCTGGGGTATGGTTTATTTCCACAGACACTGTCTGGACAACACAGACACTGTCTGGACAACACAAACACTGTCTGGACAACACAGACACTGTCTGGACAACACAGACACTGTCTGGACAACACAGACACTGTCTGGACAACACAGACACTGTCCGGACAACACAGACACTGTCTGGACAACACAGACACTGTCTGGACAACAAAACAAGAGTCACCATAAATATATCAACCTGCTGTCTATCTGCAGTCAATTTCGGAGGTCACTGCCCCTGCGGCCTTGTCTCAGGCCAGGTCTTTTACCTGCTGGCCTGTTCCATTAGGCTGCTGTCTCTAGCAGCGCGCAGTCCAACGTATGTACCACAGCCCGGCTAATCAGGAATGAACTTGAGGAACTTATCAAGATTCCTCATGAAGGCAGCCGGAGGCTGTTGGGTAATTCCCCTTATGTATGAAGGAAAGGTGTCGAACAGTCTTGGTCCCTTTACACTTACTGAATTGTAAATGCATCCCTGCTTTTCATTTGGGGTATTTTACAACGTCAGTCAATCCTGGGTATCTTTACTGTGAAGATGCTTCGCCAACCTGTGGAGACAGTGGGAGATGAGGTAATCAGTCTCACTGCCTTGATAGGAAGTGGTCAGTCCCTCAGCCATGATCAGTCAGGGGGGCAAAACGTCTTCAGAATAAAGACACCTAGGTGTTGCACATGTGTCTTATTCACCACACCTATGTTTGCTGATGAGTTATCCACGTTCTTCAGATATGAAGAAAGACAAGATTTCAAATCGAAAATCTTTACCTGAAGGCAAGACAGGTGGACGCAAGACAGGTGAACGCAAGACAGGTGAACGCAAGACAGGTGAACGCAAGACAGGTGAACGCAAGACAGGTGAACGCAAGACAGGTGAATGCAAGACAGGTGAACGCAAGACAGGTGAACGCAAGACAGGTGAACGCAAGACAGGTGAACGCAAGACAGGTGAATGCAAGACAGGTGAACGCAAGACAGGTGAATGCAAGACAGGTGAACGCAAGACAGGTGAATGCAAGACAGGTGAACGCAAGACAGGTGAATGCAAGACAGGTGAACGCAAGACAGGAACGCAAGACAGGTAAATGCAAGACAGGTGAATGCAAGACAAGAGAACGCAAGACAGGTGAACGCAAGACAGGAACGCAAGACAGGTGAACGCAAGACAGGTGAACGCAAGACAGATGAACGCAAGACAGGTGAATGCAAGACAGGTGAACGCAAGACAGGTGAACGCAAGACAGGTGAATGCAAGACAGGTGAACGCAAGACAGGTGAATGCAAGACAGGTGAACGCAAGACAGGTGAATGCAAGACAGGTGAACGCAAGACAGGTGAATGCAAGACAGGTGAACGCAAGACAGGAACGCAAGACAGGTAAATGCAAGACAGGTGAATGCAAGACAAGAGAACGCAAGACAGGTGAACGCAAGACAGGAACGCAAGACAGGTGAACGCAAGACAGGTGAACGCAAGACAGGTGAACGCAAGACAGGTGAATGCAAGACAGGTGAACGCAAGACAGGTGAACGCAAGACAGGTGAACGCAAGACAGGTGAACACAAGACAGGTGAACGCAAGACAGGTGAACGCAAGACAGGTGAACGCAAGACAGGTGAACGCAAGACAGGTGAACGCAAGACAGGTGAATGCAAGACAGGTGAACGCAAGACAGGTGAATGCAAGACAGGTGAACGCAAGACAGGTGAACGCAAAACAGGTGAATGCAAGACAGGTGAACTCAAGACAGGTGAATGCAAGACAGGAACGCAAGACAGGTGAACGCAAGACAGGTGAATGCAAGACAGGAACGCAAGACAGGTGAACGCAAGACAGGTGAACGCAAGACAGGTGATCGCAAGACAGGTGAATGCAAGACAGGTGAACGCAAAACAGGTGAATGCAAGAGAGGTGAACGCAAGACAGGTGAATGCAAGACAGGTGAACGCAAGACAGGTGAATGCAAGACAGGTGAACGCAAGACAGGAACGCAAGACAGGTAAATGCAAGACAGGTGAATGCAAGACAAGAGAACGCAAGACAGATGAACGCAAGACAGGAACGCAAGACAGGTGAACGCAAGACAGGTGAATGCAAGACAGGTGAACGCAAGACAGGTGAATGCAAGACAGGTGAACGCAAGACAGGAACGCAAGACAGGTAAATGCAAGGCAGGTGAACGCAAGACAGGTGAACGCAAGACAGGAACGCAAGACAGGTGAACGCAAGACAGGTGAACGCAAGACAGGAACGCAAGACAGGTGAACGCAAGACAGGTGAACGCAAGACAGGTGAACGCAAGACAGGTGAATGCAAGACAGGTGAACGCAAGACAGGTGAACGCAAGACAGGTGGACGCAAGACAGGAACGCAAGACAGGTGAACGCAAGACAGGTGAATGCAAGACAGGAACGCAAGACAGGTGAACGCAAGACAGGTGAACGCAAGACAGGTGAACGCAGGACAGGTGGACGCAAGACAGGTGAACGCAAGACAGGTGGACGCAAGACAGGAACGCAAGACAGGTAAACGCAAGACAGGTGAATGCAAGACAGGTGAACGCAAGACAGGTGAACGCAAGACAGGTGAATACAAGACAGGTGAACGCAAGACAGGTGAATGCAAGACAGGTGAACGCAAGACAGGTGAATACAAGACAGGTGAACGCAAGACAGGTGAATGCAAGACAGGTGAATACAAGACAGGTGAACGCAAGACAGGTGAACGCAAGACAGGTGAATACAAGACAGGTGAACGCAAGACAGGTGAATGCAAGACAGGTGAACGCAAGACAGGTGAATGCAAGACAGGTGAACGCAAGACAGGTGAACGCAAGACAGGTGAATACAAGACAGGTGAACGCAAGACAGGTGAATGCAAGACAGGTGAACGCAAGACAGGTGAACGCAAGACAGGTGAACGCAAGACAGGTGAACGCAAGACAGGTGAACGCAAGACAGGTGAATACAAGACAGGTGAACGCAAGACAGGTGAATGCAAGACAGGTGAACGCAAGACAGGAACGCAAGACAGGTAAATGCAAGACAGGTGAATGCAAGACAGGTGAACGCAAGACAGATGAACGCAAGACAGGTGAATGCAAGACAGGAACGCAAGACAGGAACGCAAGACAGGTGAATGCAAGACAGGTGAACGCAAGACAGGTGAACGCAAGACAGGTGAATGCAAGACAGGTGAATGCAAGACAGGTGAACGCAAGACAGGTGAACGCAAGACAGGAACGCAAGACAGGTGAACGCAAGACAGGTGAATGCAAGACAGGTGAATGCAAGACAGGTGAACGCAAGACAGGTGAATGCAAGACTGGTGAATGCAAGACAGGTGAATGCAAGACAGGTGAATGCAAGACAGGTGAACGCAAGACAGATGAACGCAAGACAGGTGAATGCAAGACAGGAACGCAAGACAGGAACGCAAGACAGGTGAATGCAAGACAGGTGAATGCAAGACAGGTGAACGCAAGACAGGTGAACGCAAGACAGGTGGACGCAAGACAGGTGAACGCAAGACAGGTGGACGCAAGACAGGTGAACGCAAGACAGGTGAACGCATGACAGGTGAACGCAAGACAGGTGAGTGCCAGACAGGTGAACGCAAGACAGGTGAACGCAAGACAGGTGAATGCAAGACAGGTGAACGCATGACAGGTGGACGCATGACAGGTGAATGCAAGACAGGTGGACGCAAGACAGGTGAACGCAAGACAGGTGAATGCAAGACAGGTGGACGCAAGACAGGTGAACGCAAGACAGGTGAACGCAAGACAGGTGAACGCAAGACAGGTGAACGCAAGACAGGAACGCAAGACAGGTAAATGCAAGACAAGTGAACGCAAGACAGGTGAGTGCCAGACAGGTGAACGCAAGACAGGTGGACGCAAGACAGGTGAAGGCAAGACAGGTGGACGCAAGACAGGTGGACGCAAGACAGGTGAAGGCAAGACAGGTGGACGCAAGACAGGTGGACGCATGACAGGTGGACGCAAGACAGGTGGACGCAAGACAGGTGGACGCATGACAGGTGGACGCATGACAGGTGGACGCAAGATCTTGAAGCCGGCAGACAAAAAAGGCGAGAAATGATGGAGGGATTTTCTCTCAGTTGATGAGTCGATGTTTTCACGCAGGTAAATACCAGGAGAAATGTCTTTCTGAAGGTACTGGAAGCGGGGGCACGGTGAAGGTACTGGAAGCGGGGGCACGGTGAAGGTACTGGAAGCGGGGGCACGGTGAAGGTACTGGAAGCGGGGGCACGGTGAAGGTACTGGAAGCGGGGGCACGGTGAAGGTACTGGAAGCGGGGGCACGGTGAAGGTACTGGAAGCGGGGGCACGGTGAAGGTACTGGAAGCGGGGGCACGGTGAAGGTACTGGAAGCGGGGGCACGGTGAAGGTATTGGAAGCGGGGGCACGGTGAAGGTATTGGAAGCGGGGGCACGATGAAGGTACTGGGAGCGGGGGCACGGTGAAGGTACTGGAAGCGGGGGCACGGTGAAGGTACTGGAAGCGGGGGCACGGTGAAGGTACTGGAAGCGGGGGCACGATGAAGGTACTGGAAGCGGGGGCACGGTGAAGGTACTGGAAGAGGGGGCACGGTGAAGGCACTGGAAGCGGGGGCAAGGTGAAGGCACAGGAAGCGGGGGCACGGTGAAGGCACTGGAAGCGGGGGCACGGTGAAGGCACTGGAAGCGGGGGCACGGTGAAGGTACTGGAAGCGGGGGCACGGTGAAGGCACTGGAAGCGGGGGCACGGTGAAGGCACTGGAAGCGGGGGCACGGTGAAGGTACTGGAAGCGGGGGCACGGTGAAGGCACTGGAAGCGGGGGCACGGTGAAGGTACTGGAAGCGGGGGCACGGTGAAGGCACTGGAAGCGGGGGCACGGTGAAGGTACTGGAAGCGGGGGCACGGTGAAGGCACTGGAAGCGGGGGCACGGTGAAGGCACAGGAAGCGGGGGCACGGTGAAGGCACTGGAAGCGGGGGCACGGTGAAGGCACTGGAAGCGGGGGCACGGTGAAGGTACTGGAAGCGGGGGCACGGTGAAGGCACTGGAAGCGGGGGCACGGTGAAGGCACTGGAAGCGGGGGCACGGTGAAGGTACTGGAAGCGGGGGCACGGTGAAGGCACTGGAAGCGGGGGCACGGTGAAAGCACTGGAAGCGGGGCACGGTGAAGGCACTGGAAGCGGGGGCACGGTGAAGGCACTGGAAGCGGGGGCACGGTGAAGGCACTGGAAGCGGGGGCACGGTGAAAGCACTGGAAGCGGGGCACGGTGAAGGCACTGGAAGCGGGGGCACGGTGAAAGCACTGGAAGCGGGGGCACGGTGAAGGCACTGGAAGCGGGGGCACGGTGAAGGCACTGGAAGCGGGGGCACGGTGAAAGCACTGGAAGCGGGGGCACGGTGAAAGCACTGGAAGCGGGGGCACGGTGAAGGCACTGGAAGCGGGGGCACGGTGAAGGCACTGGAAGCGGGGACACGGTGAAAGCACTGGAAGCGGGGCACGGTGAAGGCACTGGAAGCGGGGGCACGGTGAAGGCACTGGAAGCGGGGGCACGGTGAAGGCACTGGAAGCGGGGGCACGGTGAAGGCACTGGAAGCGGGGGCACGGTGAAGGTACTGGAAGCGGGGGCACGGTGAAGGTACTGGAAGCGGGGGCACGGTGAAAGCACTGGAAGCGGGGCACGGTGAAAGCACTGGAAGCGGGGGCACGGTGAAGGCACTGGAAGCGGGGGCACGGTGAAGGCACTGGAAGCGGGGGCACGGTGAAGGCACTGGAAGCGGGGGCACGGTGAAGGCACTGGAAGCGGGGGCACGGTGAAGGCACTGAAAGCGGGGGCACGGTGAAGGCACTGGAAGCTGGGGCACGGTGAAGGTATTGGAAGCGGGGGCACGGTGAAGGCACTGGAAGCGGGGGCACGGTGAAGGCACTGGAAGCGGAGGAACGGTGAAGGCACTGGAAGCGGGGGCACGGTGAAGACACTGGAAGCGGGGGCACGGTGAAGGTATTGGAAGCGGGGGCACGGTGAAGGCACTGGAAGCGGGGGCACGGTGAAGGCACTGGAAGCGGGGGCACGGTGAAGGCGCTGGAAGCTGGGGCACGGTGAAGGTATTGGAAGCGGGGACACGGTGAAGGCACTGGAAGCGGGGGCACGGCGAAGGCACTGGAAGCGGGGGCACGGTGAAGGCACTGGAAGCGGGGGCACGGTGAAGGCACTGGAAGCGGGGGCACGGTGAAAGCACTGGAAGCGGGGGCACGGTGAAGGTATTGGAAGCGGGTGCACGGTGAAGGCACTGGAAGCGGGGGCACTGTGAAGGTATTGGAAGCGGGGGCACGGTGAAGGCACTGGAAGCGAGGGCACGGTGAAGGCGCTGGAAGCGGGGGCACGGTGAAGGCACTGGAAGCGGGGGCACGGTGAAGGCACTGGAAGCGGGGGCACGGTGAAGGCATTGAAAGCGGGGGCACGGTGAAGGCACTGGAAGCGGGGGCACGGTGAAGGCACTGGAAGCGGGGGCACGGTGAAGGCACTGGAAGCGGGGGCACGGTGAAGGTATTGGAAGCGGGGGCACGGTGAAGGCACTGGAAGCGGGGGCACGGTGAAGGTATTGGAAGCGGGGGCACGGTGAAGGCACTGGAAGCAGGGGTACGGTGAAGGCACTGGAAGCGGGGGCACGGTGAAGGCACTGGAAACGGGGGCACGGTGAAGGCACTGGAAGCGGGGGCACGGTGAAGGCACTGGAAGCGGGGGCGCGGTGAAGGCACTGGAAGCGGGGGCACGGTGAAGGCACTGAAAGCGGGGACACGGTGAAGGTATTGGAAGCGGGGGCACGATGAAGGTACTGGGAGCGGGGGCACGGAGAAGGTACTGGAAGCGGGGGCACGGTGAAGGTACTGGAAGCGGGGGCACGGTGAAGGTACTGGAAGCGGGGGCACGGTGAAGGTACTGGAAGCGGGGGCACGGTGAAGGTACTGGAAGCGGGGGCACGGTGAAGGCACTGGAAGCGGGGGCACGGTGAAGGCACTGGAAGCGGGGGCACGGTGAAGGCACTGGAAGCGGGGGCACGGTGAAGGCACTGGAAGCGGGGGCACGGTGAAGGTACTGGAAGCGGGGGCACGGTGAAGGCACTGGAAGCGGGGGCACGGTGAAAGCACTGGAAGCGGGGCACGGTGAAGGCACTGGAAGCGGGGGCACGGTGAAGGCACTGGAAGCGGGGGCACGGTGAAGGCACTGGAAGCGGGGGCACGGTGAAAGCACTGGAAGCGGGGCACGGTGAAGGCACTGGAAGCGGGGGCACCGTGAAAGCACTGGAAGCGGGGGCACGGTGAAGGCACTGGAAGCGGGGACACGGTGAAGGCACTGGAAGCGGGGGCACGGTGAAGGCACTGGAAGCGGGGGCACGGTGAAAGCACTGGAAGCGGGGGCACGGTGAAAGCACTGGAAGCGGGGCACGGTGAAGGCACTGGAAGCGGGGGCACGGTGAAGGCACTGGAAGCGGGGGCACGGTGAAAGCACTGGAAGCGGGGCACGGTGAAGGCACTGGAAGCGGGGGCACGGTGAAGACACTGGAAGCGGGGGCACGGTGAAGGCACTGGAAGCGGGGGCACGGTGAAGGCACTGGAAGCGGGGGCACGGTGAAGGTACTGGAAGCGGGGGCACGGTGAAGGTACTGGAAGCGGGGGCACGGTGAAAGCACTGGAAGCGGGGCACGGTGAAAGCACTGGAAGCGGGGGCACGGTGAAGGCACTGGAAGCGGGGGCACGGTGAAGGCACTGGAAGCGGGGGCACGGTGAAGGCACTGGAAGCGGGGGCACGGTGAAGGCACTGGAAGCGGGGGCACGGTGAAGGCACTGGAAGCGGGGGCACGGTGAAGGTACTGGAAGCGGGGGCACGGTGAAGGTACTGGAAGCGGGGGCACGGTGAAAGCACTGGAAGCGGGGCACGGTGAAGGCACTGGAAGCGGGGGCACGGTGAAGGCACTGGAAGCGGGGGCACGGTGAAGGCACTGGAAGCGGGGGCACGGTGAAGGCACTGGAAGCTGGGGCACGGTGAAGGTATTGGAAGCGGGGGCACGGTGAAGGCACTGCAAGCGGGGGCACGGTGAAGGCACTGGAAGCGGAGGCACGGTGAAGGCACTGGAAGCGGGGGCACGGTGAAGGCACTGGAAGCGGGGGCACGGTGAAGGTATTGGAAGCGGGGGCACGGTGAAGGCACTGGAAGCGGGGGCACGGTGAAGGCACTGGAAGCGGGGGCACGGTGAAGGCGCTGGAAGCTGGGGCACGGTGAAGGTATTGGAAGCGGGGACACGGTGAAGGCACTGGAAGCGGGGGCACGGCGAAGGCACTGGAAGCGGGGGCACGGTGAAGGCACTGGAAGCGGGGGCACGGTGAAGGCACTGGAAGCGGGGGCACGGTGAAAGCACTGGAAGCGGGGGCACGGTGAAGGTATTGGAAGCGGGTGCACGGTGAAGGCACTGGAAGCGGGGGCACGGTGAAGGTATTGGAAGCGGGGGCACGGTGAAGGCACTGGAAGCGAGGGCACGGTGAAGGCACTGGAAGCGGGGGCACGGTGAAGGCACTGGAAGCGGGGGCACGGTGAAGGCACTGGAAGCGGGGGCACGGTGAAGGTATTGGAAGCGGGGGCACGGTGAAGGCACTGGAAGCGGGGGCACGGTGAAGGCACTGGAAGCAGGGGTACGGTGAAGGCACTGGAAGCGGGGGCACGGTGAAGGCACTGAAAGCGGGGGCACGGTGAAGGCACTGGAAGCGGGGGCACGGTGAAGGCACTGGAAGCGGGAGCACGGTGAAGGCACTGGAAGCGGGGGCACGGTGAAGGCACTGGAAGCGGGGCCACGGTGAAGGCACTGGAAGCGGGGGCACGGTGAAGGCACTGGAAGCGGGGGGCACGGTGAAGGCACTGGAAGCGGGGGCACGGTGAATGAATTGGAAGCGGGGGCACGGTGAAGGCACTGGAAGCGGGGGCACGGTGAAGGTATTGGAAGCGGGACCACGGTGAAGGCACTGGAAGTGGGGGCACGGTGAAGGTACTGGAAGCGGGGGCACGATGAAGGTACTGGAAGCGGGGGCACGGTGAACGTACTGGAAGCGGGGGCACGGTGAAGGCACTGGAAGCGGGGGCAAGGTGAAGGCACTGGAAGCGGGGGCACGGTGAAGGCACTGGAAGCGGGGGCACGGTGAAGGCACTGGAAGCGGGGGCACGGTGAAGGTACTGGAAGCGGGGGCACGGTGAAGGCACTGGAAGCGGGGGCACGGTGAAGGCACTGGAAGCGGGGGCACGGTGAAGGTACTGGAAGCGGGGGCACGGTGAAGGCACTGGAAGCGGGGGCACGGTGAAGGTACTGGAAGCGGGGGCACGGTGAAGGCACTGGAAGCGGGGGCACGGTGAAGGTACTGGAAGCGGGGGCACGGTGAAGGCACTGGAAGCGGGGGCACGGTGAAGGCACAGGAAGCGGGGGCACGGTGAAGGCACTGGAAGCGGGGGCACGGTGAAGGCACTGGAAGCGGGGGCACGGTGAAGGTACTGGAAGCGGGGGCACGGTGAAGGCACTGGAAGCGGGGGCACGGTGAAGGCACTGGAAGCGGGGGCACGGTGAAGGTACTGGAAGCGGGGGCACGGTGAAGGCACTGGAAGCGGGGGCACGGTGAAAGCACTGGAAGCGGGGCACGGTGAAGGCACTGGAAGCGGGGGCACGGTGAAGGCACTGGAAGCGGGGGCACGGTGAAGGCACTGGAAGCGGGGGCACGGTGAAAGCACTGGAAGCGGGGCACGGTGAAGGCACTGGAAGCGGGGGCACGGTGAAAGCACTGGAAGCGGGGGCACGGTGAAGGCACTGGAAGCGGGGGCACGGTGAAGGCACTGGAAGCGGGGGCACGGTGAAAGCACTGGAAGCGGGGGCACGGTGAAAGCACTGGAAGCGGGGGCACGGTGAAGGCACTGGAAGCGGGGGCACGGTGAAGGCACTGGAAGCGGGGACACGGTGAAAGCACTGGAAGCGGGGCACGGTGAAGGCACTGGAAGCGGGGGCACGGTGAAGGCACTGGAAGCGGGGGCACGGTGAAGGCACTGGAAGCGGGGGCACGGTGAAGGCACTGGAAGCGGGGGCACGGTGAAGGTACTGGAAGCGGGGGCACGGTGAAGGTACTGGAAGCGGGGGCACGGTGAAAGCACTGGAAGCGGGGCACGGTGAAAGCACTGGAACCGGGGGCACGGTGAAGGCACTGGAAGCGGGGGCACGGTGAAGGCACTGGAAGCGGGGGCACGGTGAAGGCACTGGAAGCGGGGGCACGGTGAAGGCACTGGAAGCGGGGGCACGGTGAAGGCACTGAAAGCGGGGGCACGGTGAAGGCACTGGAAGCTGGGGCACGGTGAAGGTATTGGAAGCGGGGGCACGGTGAAGGCACTGGAAGCGGGGGCACGGTGAAGGCACTGGAAGCGGAGGCACGGTGAAGGCACTGGAAGCGGGGGCACGGTGAAGGCACTGGAAGCGGGGGCACGGTGAAGGTATTGGAAGCGGGGGCACGGTGAAGGCACTGGAAGCGGGGGCACGGTGAAGGCACTGGAAGCGGGGGCACGGTGAAGGCGCTGGAAGCTGGGGCACGGTGAAGGTATTGGAAGCGGGGACACGGTGAAGGCACTGGAAGCGGGGGCACGGCGAAGGCACTGGAAGCGGGGGCACGGTGAAGGCACTGGAAGCGGGGGCACGGTGAAGGCACTGGAAGCGGGGGCACGGTGAAAGCACTGGAAGCGGGGGCACGGTGAAGGTATTGGAAGCGGGTGCACGGTGAAGGCACTGGAAGCGAGGGCACTGTGAAGGTATTGGAAGCGGGGGCACGGTGAAGGCACTGGAAGCGAGGGCACGGTGAAGGCGCTGGAAGCGGGGGCACGGTGAAGGCACTGGAAGCGGGGGCACGGTGAAGGCACTGGAAGCGGGGGCACGGTGAAGGCATTGAAAGCGGGGGCACGGTGAAGGCACTGGAAGCAGGGGTACGGTGAAGGCACTGGAAGCGGGGGCACGGTGAAGGCACTGGAAACGGGGGCACGGTGAAGGCACTGGAAGCGGGGGCACGGTGAAGGCACTGGAAGCGGAGGCGCGGTGAAGGCACTGGAAGCGGGGGCACGGTGAAGGCACTGAAAGCGGGGACACGGTGAAGGTATTGGAAGCGGGGGCACGATGAAGGTACTGGGAGCGGGGGCACGGTGAAGGTACTGGAAGCGGGGGCACGGTGAAGGTACTGGAAGCGGGGGCACGGTGAAGGTACTGGAAGCGGGGGCACGGTGAAGGTACTGGAAGCGGGGGCACGGTGAAGGTACTGGAAGCGGGGGCACGGTGAAGGCACTGGAAGCGGGGGCACGGTGAAGGCACTGGAAGCGGGGGCACGGTGAAGGCACTGGAAGCGGGGGCACGGTGAAGGCACTGGAAGCGGGGGCACGGTGAAGGTACTGGAAGCGGGGGCACGGTGAAGGCACTGGAAGCGGGGGCACGGTGAAAGCACTGGAAGCGGGGCACGGTGAAGGCACTGGAAGCGGGGGCACGGTGAAGGCACTGGAAGCGGGGGCACGGTGAAGGCACTGGAAGCGGGGGCACGGTGAAAGCACTGGAAGCGGGGCACGGTGAAGGCACTGGAAGCGGGGGCACCGTGAAAGCACTGGAAGCGGGGGCACGGTGAAGGCACTGGAAGCGGGGGCACGGTGAAAGCACTGGAAGCGGGGGCACGGTGAAAGCACTGGAAGCGGGGCACGGTGAAGGCACTGGAAGCGGGAGCACGGTGAAGACACTGGAAGCGGGGGCACGGTGAAGGCACTGGAAGCGGGGGCACGGTGAAGGCACTGGAAGCGGGGGCACGGTGAAGGTACTGGAAGCGGGGGCACGGTGAAGGTACTGTAAGCGGGGGCACGGTGAAAGCACTGGAAGCGGGGCACGGTGAAAGCACTGGAAGCGGGGGCACGGTGAAGGCACTGGAAGCGGGGGCACGGTGAAGGCACTGGAAGCGGGGGCACGGTGAAGGCACTGGAAGCGGGGGCACGGTGAAGGCACTGGAAGCGGGGGCACGGTGAAGGCACTGGAAGCGGGGGCACGGTGAAGGTACTGGAAGCGGGGGCACGGTGAAGGTACTGGAAGCGGGGGCACGGTGAAAGCACTGGAAGCGGGGCACGGTGAAGGCACTGGAAGCGGGGGCACGGTGAAGGCACTGGAAGCGGGGGCACGGTGAAGGCACTGGAAGCGGGGGCACGGTGAAGGCACTGGAAGCTGGGGCACGGTGAAGGTATTGGAAGCGGGGGCACGGTGAAGGCACTGGAAGCGGGGGCACGGTGAAGGCACTGGAAGCGGAGGCACGGTGAAGGCACTGGAAGCGGGGGCACGGTGAAGGCACTGGAAGCGGGGGCACGGTGAAGGTATTGGAAGCGGGCGCACGGTGAAGGCACTGGAAGCGGGGGCACGGTGAAGGCACTGGAAGCGGGGGCACGGTGAAGGCGCTGGAAGCTGGGGCACGGTGAAGGTATTGGAAGCGGGGACACGGTGAAGGCACTGGAAGCGGGGGCACGGCGAAGGCACTGGAAGCGGGGGCACGGTGAAGGCACTGGAAGCGGGGGCACGGTGAAGGCACTGGAAGCGGGGGCACGGTGAAAGCACTGGAAGCGGGGGCACGGTGAAGGTATTGGAAGCGGGTGCACGGTGAAGGCACTGGAAGCGGGGGCACGGTGAAGGTATTGGAAGCGGGGGCACGGTGAAGGCACTGGAAGCGAGGGCACGGTGAAGGCACTGGAAGCGGGGGCACGGTGAAGGCACTGGAAGCGGGGGCACGGTGAAGGCACTGGAAGCGGGGGCACGGTGAAGGAATTGGAAGCGGGGGCACGGTGAAGGCACTGGAAGCGGGGGCACGGTGAAGGCACTGGAAGCAGGGGTACGGTGAAGGCACTGGAAGCGGGGGCACGGTGAAGGCACTGAAAGCGGGGGCACGGTGAAGGCACTGGAAGCGGGGGCACGGTGAAGGCACTGGAAGCGGGAGCACGGTGAAGGCACTGGAAGCGGGGGCACGGTGAAGGCACTGGAAGCGGGGCCACGGTGAAGGCACTGGAAGCGGGGGCACGGTGAAGGCACTGGAAGCGGGGGGCACGGTGAAGGCACTGGAAGCGGGGGCACGGTGAATGTATTGGAAGCGGGGGCACGGTGAAGGCACTGGAAGCGGGGGCACGGTGAAGGTATTGGAAGCGGGACCACGGTGAAGGCACTGGAAGTGGGGGCACGGTGAAGGCACTGGAAGCGGGGGCACGGTGAAGGCACTGGAAGCGGGGGCACGGTGAAGGTACTGGAAGCGGGGGCACGGTGAAGGCACTGGAAGCGGGGGCACGGTGAAAGCACTGGAAGCGGGGCACGGTGAAGGCACTGGAAGCGGGGGCACGGTGAAGGCACTGGAAGCGGGGGCACGGTGAAGGCACTGGAAGCGGGGGCACGGTGAAAGCACTGGAAGCGGGGCACGGTGAAGGCACTGGAAGCGGGGGCACGGTGAAAGCACTGGAAGCGGGGGCACGGTGAAGGCACTGGAAGCGGGGACACGGTGAAGGCACTGGAAGCGGGGGCACGGTGAAGGCACTGGAAGCGGGGGCACGGTGAAAGCACTGGAAGCGGGGGCACGGTGAAAGCACTGGAAGCGGGGCACTGTGAAGGCACTGGAAGCGGGGGCACGGTGAAGGCACTGGAAGCGGGGGCACGGTGAAAGCACTGGAAGCGGGGCACGGTGAAGGCACTGGAAGCGGGGGCACGGTGAAGACACTGGAAGCGGGGGCACGGTGAAGGCACTGGAAGCGGGGGCACGGTGAAGGCACTGGAAGCGTGGGCACGGTGAAGGTACTGGAAGCGGGGGCACGGTGAAGGTACTGGAAGCGGGGGCACGGTGAAAGCACTGGAAGCGGGGCACGGTGAAAGCACTGGAAGCGGGGGCACGGTGAAGGCACTGGAAGCGGGGGCACGGTGAAGGCACTGGAAGCGGGGGCACGGTGAAGGCACTGGAAGCGGGGGCACGGTGAAGGCACTGGAAGCGGGGGCACGGTGAAGGCACTGGAAGCGGGGGCACGGTGAAGGTACTGGAAGCGGGGGCACGGTGAAGGTACTGGAAGCGGGGGCACGGTGAAAGCACTGGAAGCGGGGCACGGTGAAGGCACTGGAAGCGGGGGCACGGTGAAGGCACTGGAAGCGGGGGCACGGTGAAGGCACTGGAAGCGGGGTCACGGTGAAGGCACTGGAAGCTGGGGCACGGTGAAGGTATTGGAAGCGGGGGCACGGTGAAGGCACTGGAAGCGGGGGCACGGTGAAGGCACTGGAAGCGGAGGCACGGTGAAGGCACTGGAAGCGGGGGCACGGTGAAAGCACTGGAAGCGGGGGCACGGTGAAGGTATTGGAAGCGGGGGCACGGTGAAGGCACTGGAAGCGGGGGCACGGTGAAGGCACTGGAAGCGGGGGCACGGTGAAGGCGCTGGAAGCTGGGGCACGGTGAAGGTATTGGAAGCGGGGACACGGTGAAGGCACTGGAAGCGGGGGCACGGCGAAGGCACTGGAAGCGGGGGCACGGTGAAGGCACTGGAAGCGGGGGCACGGTGAAGGCACTGGAAGCGGGGGCACGGTGAAAGCACTGGAAGCGGGGGCACGGTGAAGGTATTGGAAGCGGGTGCACGGTGAAGGCACTGGAAGCGGGGGCACGGTGAAGGTATTGGAAGCGGGGGCACGGTGAAGGCACTGGAAGCGAGGGCACGGTGAAGGCACTGGAAGCGGGGGCACGGTGAAGGCACTGGAAGCGGGGGCACGGTGAAGGCACTGGAAGCGGGGGCACGGTGAAGGCATTGAAAGCGGGGGCACGGTGAAGGCACTGGAAGCGGGGGCACGGTGAAGGCACTGGAAGCGGGGGCACGGTGAAGGCACTGGAAGCGGGGGCACGGTGAAGGTATTGGAAGCGGGGGCACGGTGAAGGCACTGGAAGCGGGGGCACGGTGAAGGTATTGGAAGCGGGGGCACGGTGAAGGCACTGGAAGCGGGGGCACGGTGAAGGCACTGGAAGCAGGGGTACGGTGAAGGCACTGGAAGCGGGGGCACGGTGAAGGCACTGGAAACGGGGGCACGGTGAAGGCACTGGAAGCGGGGGCACGGTGAAGGCACTGGAAGCGGGGGCGCGGTGAAGGCACTGGAAGCGGGGGCACGGTGAAGGCACTGAAAGCGGGGGCACGGTGAAGGCACTGGAAGCGGGGGCACGGTGAAGGCACTGGAAGCGGGGGCACGGTGAAGGCACTGGAAGCGGGGGCACGGTGAAGGCACTGGAAGCGGGGGCACGGTGAAGGCACTGGAAGCGGGGGCACGGTGAAGGCACGGGAAGGGGGGGGCACGGTGAAGGCACTGGAAGCGGGGGCACGGTGAATGTATTGGAAGCGGGGGCACGGTGAAGGCACTGGAAGCGGGGGCACGGTGAAGGTATTGGAAGCGGGACCACGGTGAAGGCACTGGAAGCTGGGGCACGGTGAAGGCACTGGAAGCGGGGGCACGGTGAAGGCACTGGAAGCGGGGGGCACGGTGAAGGCACTGGAAGCGGGGGCACGGTGAATGTATTGGAAGCGGGGGCACGGTGAAGGCACTGGAAGCGGGGGCACGGTGAAGGTATTGGAAGCGGGACCACGGTGAAGGCACTGGAAGCTGGGGCACGGTGAAGGCACTGGAAGCGGGGGCACGGTGAAAGCACTGGAAGCGGGGGCACGGTGAAGGTACTGGAAGCGGGGGCACGGTGAAGGCACTGGAAGCGGGGGCACGGTGAAGGTATTGGAAGCGAGGGCACGGTGAAGGTACTGGAAGCGGGGGCACGGTGAAGGTACTGGAAGCGGGGGCACGGTGAAGGCACTGGAAGCGGGGGCACGGTGAAGGCACTGGAAGCGGGGGCACGGTGAAGGTACTGGAAGCGGGGGCACGGTGAAGGCACTGGAAGCGGGGGCACGGTGAAGGCACTGGAAGCGGGGGCACGGTGAAGGCACTGGAAGCGGGGGCACGGTGAAGGTACTGGAAGCGGGGGCACGGTGAAGGCAATGGAAGCGGGGGCACGGCGAAGGTATTGGAAGCGAGAGCACGGTGAAGGTACTGGAAGCGGGGGCATGGTGAAGGTACTGGAAGCGGGGGCACGGTGAAGGCACTGGAAGCGGGGGCACGGCGAAGGTATTGGAAGCGAGAGTACGGTGAAGGTAATGGAAGCCGGGGCATGGTGAAGGTACTGGAAGCGGGGGCACGGTGAAGGCACTGGAAGCGGGGGCACGGCGAAGGTATTGGAAGCGAGAGCACGGTGAAGGCACTGGAAGCGGGGGCATGGTGAAGGTACTGGAAGCGGGGGCACGGTGAAGGCACTGGAAGCGGGGGCACGGCGAAGGTATTGGAAGCGAGAGCACGGTGAAGGCACTGGAAGCGGGGGCATGGTGAAGGTACTGGAAGCGGGGGCACGGTGAAGGCACTGGAAGCGGGGGCACGGCGAAGGTATTGGAAGCGAGAGCACGGTGAAGGCACTGGAAGCGGGGGCATGGTGAAGGTACTGGAAGCGGGGGCACGGTGAAGGCACTGGAAGCGGGGGCACGGCGAAGGTATTGGAAGCGAGAGCACGGTGAAGGCACTGGAAGCGGGGGCATGGTGAAGGTACTGGAAGCGGGGGCACGGTGAAGGCACTGGAAGCGGGGGCACGGCGAAGGTATTGGAAGCGAGAGCACGGTGAAGGCACTGGAAGCGGGGGCATGGTGAAGGTACTGGAAGCGGGGGCACGGTGAAGGCACTGGAAGCGGGGGCACGGCGAAGGTATTGGAAGCGAGAGCACGGTGAAGGCACTGGAAGCGGGGGCATGGTGAAGGTACTGGAAGCGGGGGCACGGTGAAGGCACTGGAAGCGGGGGCACGGCGAAGGTATTCTAAGCGAGAGCACGGTGAAGGCACTGGAAGCGGGGGCATGGTGAAGGTACTGGAAGCGGGGGCACGGCGAAGGTATTGGAAGCGAGAGCACGGTGAAGGCACTGGAAGAGGGGGCACGGTGAAGGTACTGGAAGCGGGGGCACGGCGAAGGTATTGGAAGCGAGAGCACGGTGAAGGCACTGGAAGCGGGGGCATGGTGAAGGTACTGGAAGCGGGAGCACGGTGAAGGCACTGGAAGCGGGAGCACGGTGAAGGTACTGGAAGCGGGGGCACGGTGAAGGCACTGGAAGCGGGGGCACGGTGAAGGCACTGGAAGCGGGGGCACGGTGAAGGCACTGGAAGCGGGGGCACGGTGAAGGCACTGGAAGCTGGGGCACGGTGAAGGCACTGGAAGCGGGGGCACGGTGAAGGCACTGGAAGCGGGGGCACGGTGAAGGCACTGGAAGCGGGGGCACGGTGAAGGCACTGGAAGCGGGGGCACGGTGAAGGCACTGGAAGCGGGGGCACGGTGAAGGCACTGGAAGCGGGAGCACGGTGAAGGAACGCGCGCACTTCCAGGTACGGGACGTCGCTGGAGCAAAAATGACGAAGAACGAGGAAAAATGGAGGAAAAAAAATACCGCAGCTAGCGAAGGTAGGAAGAGAGATAGAGAGAGAGAGAGAGACAGACAGACAGACAGACAGACAGACAGACAGAGTGAGAGGAAGAGGGAAAAAACGTGAAAAGAATTAAGCCAGATGATGTAGAAGAATAAAAAAAAAAAATAGTCCGGGGGGGGGGCAGCAGCCCCGGACCTGGAAGAGGATTTTGTTGTTGTTTTTGTAATCTTCTCGTGACATTTATCGATGCTCTCTTGTTTTTATTTGCTCTTTGTATTGGTAGGATGTTTAATTACGAGGAGGCAGCCAGGGATTGTCGGCACGCACGAGTGACGACGCTGATGGAAAGGTCAGGATCAAGGTCGGTAGAAAAACAAGAACATAAGAACAAAAACAATAACCACTTTGAGGACAACGAGAAGCCAGCTTCTATACCACAAGACGGGCAGCCAGCAGCAACTTCACTCTGGCTGTACCCTTCTCCAGAAAATCACTTCATCTGAGATCATTTATCCCCAGGATGACTCGAGTATGGAACACATTCGTACAGCATAATGATGTCAACCAGAAAGTCAGTTGATCAAATGAAAATGCTGGCCCACAGATGGCTCCAACTTCATCCTGTTCCCTACTTGTGTGTCTCATAGCAGTAAAAATACTTGTAAATGGGTTGATGTAGGTAACAGCTCTTAGCTTATCAATGAAGCTAGGGATCCTTAACCTAACCTTGTCAAATTCTGTGTAAAAAAAAACGAAACAAGAACAACAGCAACAATAAGAACGACAATAACAAAAATAGCAAAATTCACAATAACAACAACGAAAACAAACAACTTTATTCAAATTAATAAACCCGGGGGGGGGGGATGGGAGGGTTAACAATCCAGGATAACCCAAGAATTGTAATCATTGTGGGTGATTTTCACTGGAGTCTTTATGTTCTCCTCCAGAACGCGACTCTCATCACTCACCTAACCTCTGGTTCCCTATTTATAACAGAGACAGCAACTGTCAGTAGATACACCTATACATCTCCCCAGGATTCAACCCGGGTCCTTTTGGTTGTATCGTTGCTGGCAAGAGTAGGAAGTATAGAAATTTAAAGTAGATAGATCGGGAAGAGATGAAGGTGGATTTATTTTCTGGCAGGAGGGAGAGAATAACGTGGATACCCCGGTAGTGCTTCCGTCCAGCAGGAGGGAGAGAATAACGTTGATACCCCGGTAGTGCTTCCGTCCAGCAGGAGGGAGAGAATAACGTTGATACCCTGGTAGTGCTTCCGTCCAGCAGGAGGGAGAGAATAACGTTGATACCCTGGTAGTGCTTCCGTCCAGCAGGAGGGAGAGAATAACGTGGATACCCCGGTAGTGCTTCCGTCCAGCAGGAGGGAGAGAATAACGTGGATACCCCGGTAGTGCTTCCGTCCAGCAGGAGGGAGAGAATAACGTTGATACCCCGGTAGTGCTTCCGTCCAGCAGGAGGGAGAGAATAACGTTGATACCCTGGTAGTGCTTCCGTCCAGCAGGAGGGAGAGAATAACGTGGATACCCCGGTAGTGCTTCCGTCCAGCAGGAGGGAGAGAATAACGTGGATACCCCGGTAGTGCTTCCGTCCAGCAGGAGGGAGAGAATAACGTGGATACCACGATAGTGCTTGCGTCCAGCAGGAGGGAGAGAATAACGTGGATACCCCGGTAGTGCTTCCGTCCAGCAGGAGGGAGAGAATAACGTGGATACCACGATAGTGCTTCCGTCCAGCAGGAGGGAGAGAATAACGTGGATACCCCGGTAGTGCTTCCGTCCAGCAGGAGGGAGAGAATAACGTGGATACCACGATAGTGCTTCCGTCCAGCAGGAGGGAGAGAATAATGTGGATACCCCGGTAGTGCTTCCGTCCAGCAGGAGGGAGAGAATAACGTGGATACCACGATAGTGCTTCCGTCCAGCAGGAGGGAGAGAATAACGTGGATACCCCGGTAGTGCTTCCGTCCAGCAGGAGGGAGAGAATAACGTGGATACCCCGGTAGTGCTTCCGTCCAGCCTCTCCTAGAAATCTTCTCAGGTCTACTACGCATCCAGATGTTCTTGAGCTGCCCTCCACAGGATAGCTCTGCGGTATACCTGGAGAATACCTGGAGAGGGGTTTCGGGAGTCGACGCCCCTGCGGCCCGGTCTGATTCGTGATGAATCAGGGCTGTTACTGCTGCCGCGGTGCATAATATACTAGCATATGATATTCTCTCTAGAGTCTAGAGGCTTAGTTTGGTTTCCCTGAGAAGGGAGTCCTGCCAAGGTAAGCTTCCATGTTGGTCTACATCAAGGGTCCCCAACCTGCGGCACGAGGGCCGCATGTGGCCCTTCCAGGAAATGGTTGCGGCCCTCACGTGAAATTATAATTTCAGTTTTTTCTAGTTTCCAACACTGCAGTGTCAACAAAACCATACGTCCCCCATCACACAGTTGACCATCAAATGTAACAGACTTGTGTAGGAAGGTTGAGGAGCATTGGTGTGCATCACTCCTGGAGGAGCTTTGTAATAAGTGAACGCCACTATCACACACACACACACTCAAACGTACAATGGTTAAACACTTTAGGTTCGAACCCGTACATAAAACACAGACCCTTACGACGACATTTCGGTCCACCTTGGACCATTTACAAAGTCACACCCCGTTATTTGTGTATTGTTCCAGTCATGGTACTGTGCCCTTTTATTTATGTGAACGTATGCACTCGGCTATGTTGTCGGGCAATAATGTTTAGAAAAAGTGAGGGATTTAAAGCTTAATAGAAAGGTACAATAATCTCCAGAGGGGTTGAGGTGATCCACCTCGTGTGAGAGATGGTGAGGGTCGTCAGCCAGGAGCAAGGAAGGATGATTGGCGTGCAAGATGAGACTAACTGATGACTGCGATGCTGTTACTGGCTTCCTGTAGTTACGACTCGCCTTAAGACAAAAGGAATTATATTCTGACAGACAGAGCAAAATAACTAACCATATATAATTATATTCTGGTGTACAGCTCGTAAATATTCAGAAATATTCGTATGAAGAATATACAGAGTGTATTCGTATTCTGCTTGACCTATACAAGTGCATGAGAAAAGCAGATAACAGGAAACCCCTCGCTATCCGTACTTATGTTTTCTTCCGAGAAAGATAACTAACATTACAGCTACCTCTCACTCTCCCTGGATAGTCTGGAATTGGGATAGTCTAGCAGAAAGGTGCGATTATATTCATTGTACACACATAGATAAGCGAAGGTAAGTTTAATACAGGTAACAACGTGAACAAAAAAGAAAATAAATTTATATT
The DNA here is from genome assembly GCF_038502225.1 of Cherax quadricarinatus. Lineage (NCBI taxonomy): Eukaryota > Metazoa > Arthropoda > Malacostraca > Decapoda > Parastacidae > Cherax > Cherax quadricarinatus. Next base: position 4,192,021 of record NC_091340.1, on the reverse strand, counting down.
TAGAAGGGATACATGTGTCACACTGGTGTTATGTGTCACACTGGTGTTATGTGTCACACTGGTGTTATGTGTCACACTGGTGTTATGTGTCACACTGGTGTTATGTGTCACACTGGTGTTATGTGTCACACTGGTGTTATGTGTCACACTGGTGTTATGTGTCACACTGGTGTTATGTGTCACACTGGTGTTATGTGTCACACTGGTGTCATGTGTCACACTGGTGTTATGTGTCACACTGGTGTTATGTGTCACACTGGTGTTATGTGTCACACTGGTGTTATGTGTCACACTGGTGTTATGTGTCACACTGGTGTTATGTGTCACACTGGTGTTATGTGTCACACTGGTGTTATGTGCCAAACTGGTGTTATGTGTCTCACTGGTGTTATGTGTCAAACTGGTGTTATGTGTCACACTGGTTTTATGTGTCACTGGTGTCATGTGTCACACTGGTGTTATGTGTCACACTGGTGTTATGTGTCACACTGGTGTTATGTGTCACACTGGTGTCATGTGTCACACTGGTGTTATGTGTCACACTGGTGTTATGCGTCACACTGGTGTTATGTGTCACACTGGTGTCATGTGTCACACTGGTGTTATGTGTTACACTGGTGTTATGTGTCACACTGGTGTTATGTGTCACACTGGTGTTATGTGTCAAACTGGTGTTATGTGTCTCACTGGTGTTATGTGTCACACTGGTGTTATGTGTCACACTGGTGTTATGTGTCACACTGGTGTTATGTGTCACACTGGTGTTATGTGTCACACTGGTGTTATGTGTCTCACTGGTGTTATGTGTCACACTGGTGTTATGTGTCACACTGGTTTTATGTGTCACTGGTGTCATGTGTCACACTGGTGTTATGTGTCACACTGGTGTTATGTGTCACACTGGTGTTATGTGTCACACTGGTGTCATGTGTCACACTGGTGTTATGTGTCACACTGGTGTTATGCGTCACACTGGTGTTATGTGTCACACTGGTGTCATGTGTCACACTGGTGTTATGTGTTACACTGGTGTTATGTGTCACACTGGTGTTATGTGTCACACTGGTGTTATGTGTCAAACTGGTGTTATGTGTCTCACTGGTGTTATGTGTCACACTGGTGTTATGTGTCACACTGGTGTTATGTGTCACACTGGTGTTATGTGTCACACTGGTGTTATGTGTCAAACTGGTGTTATGTGTCAAACTGGTGTCATGTGTCACACTGGTGTTATGTGTCACACTGGTGTTATGTGTCACACTGGTGTTATGTGTCACATTGGTGTCATGTGTCACACTGGTGTTATGTGTCACGCTGGTGTCATGTGTCACACTGGTGTTATGTCACACTGGTGTTATGTGTCACACTGGTGCTATGTGTCACACTGGTGTTATGTGTCACACTGGTGTCATGTGTCACACTGGTGTTATGTGTCACACTGGTGTCATGTGTCACACAGATGGTGTCATATGTCACACTGGTGTTATGTGTCACACGGGTGTTATAAGTGTCACACTGGAGTTATGTGTCACGCTGGTGTCATGTGTCACACGTGTTATGTGTCACACTGGTGTTATGTGTCACACTGGTGTTATGTGTCACACAGGTGTTATGTGTCACACTGGTGTCATGTATCACACTGGTGTCATGTGTCACACTGGTGTTATGTGTCACACTGGTGCTATGTGTCACACTGGTGTCATGTGTCACACTGGTGTCATGTGTCACACTGGTGTTAGGTGTCACACTGGTGTTATGTGTCACACTGGCATTATGTGTCACACTGGTGTTATGTATCACACTGGTGTCATGTGTCACACTGGTGTCATGTGTCACACTGGTGTTATGTGTCACACTGGTGTCATGTGTTACACTGGTGTTATACGTCACACTGGTGTCATGTGTCACACTGGTGTTATGTGTCACACTGATGTCATGTGTCACACTGGTGTTATGTGTCACACTGGTGTTATGTGTCACACTGGTGTTATGTGTCACACTGGTGTTATGTGTCAAACTGGTGTTATGTGTCTCACTGGTATGTGTCACACTGGTGTTATGTGTCACACTGGTGTTATGTGTCACACTGGTGTCATGTGTCACACTGGTGTTGTGTATCACACTGGTGTTATGTGTCACTCTGGTGTCATGTGTCACACTGGTGTTATGTGTCAAACTGGTGTTATGTGTCACACTGGTGTTATGTGTCACACTGGTGCCATGTGTCACACTGGTGTCATGTGTCACACTTGTGTTATGTGTCACACTGGTGTTATGTGTCACACTGGTGTTATGTGTCACACTGGTGTTATGTGCCACACTGGTGTCATGTGTCACACTGGTGTTATGTGTCACATTGGTGTTATGTGTCACACTGGTGTCATGTGTCACACTGATGTTATGTGCCACACTGGTGTTATGTGTCACACTGGTGTTATGTGTCACACTGGTGTCATGTGTCACACTGGTGTTATGTGCCACACTGGTGTTATGTGTCACACTGGTGTCATGTGTCACACTGGTGTCATGTGTCACACTGGTGTTATGTGTCACACTGGTGTTATGTGTCACACTGGTGTCATGTGTCACACTGGTGTTATGTGCCACACTGGTGTTATGTGTCACACTGGTGTTATGTGTCACACTGGTGTTATGTGTCACACTGATGTCATGTGTCACACTGGTGTTATGTGTCACACTGGTGTTATGTGTCACACTGGTGTTATGTGTCAAACTGGTGTTATGTGTCAAACTGGTGTTATGTGTCTCACTGGTATGTGTCACACTGGTGTTATGTGTCACACTGGTGTTATGTGTCACACTGGTGTCATGTGTCTCACTGGTGTCGTGTATCACACTGGTGTTATGTGTCACACTGGTGTCATGTGTCACACTGGTGTTATGTGTCAAACTGGTGTTATGTGTCACACTGGTGTTATGTGTCACACTTGTGCCATGTGTCACACTGGTGTCATGTGTCACACTTATGTTATGTGTCACACTGGTGTTATGTGTCACACTGGTGTTATGTGTCACACTGGTGTTATGTGCCACACTGGTGTCATGTGTCACACTGGTGTTATGTGTCACATTGGTGTTATGTGTCACACTGGTGTCATGTGTCACACTGGTGTTATGTGCCACACTGGTGTTATGTGTCACACTGGTGTTATGTGTCACACTGGTGTCATGTGTCACACTGGTGTTATGTGCCACACTGGTGTTATGTGTCACACTTTTGTCATGTGTCACACTGGTGTCATGTGTCACACTGGTGTTATGTGTCACACTGGTGTTATGTGTCACACTGGTGTCATGTGTCACACTGGTGTTATGTGTCACACTGGTGTTATGTGTCACACTGGTGTCATGTGTCACACTGGTGTTATGTGTCACACTGGTGTTATGTGTCACACTGGTGTTATGTGTCACACTGGTGTCATGTGTCACACTGGTGTTATGTGCCACACTAGTGTTATGTGTCACACTGGTGTTATGTGTCACACTGCTGTTATGTGTCACACTGGTGTCATGCGTCACACTGGTGTTATGTGTCACACTGGTGTTATGTGTCACACTGGTATTATAAAGAGAGGAGCCAGAAAGGTCACGATGATCAGGAGACAAAGACATAGACAGATAAGGAATAAGTTCAGAGGTGAGAACCAGACGCAAATTATTAAGCGAAATGATATTGCTGCAGCGTTGCAATCTGAGGAAGTTACGAGGCAAGAAGATGTTGCAGATTTAACGTAATGTGCACCACTTTCTTACCCAGGTGAGACAAACACTGAAAACCACAGTCAACAACTCTTAACTCAGTTACTTTAAACAGTCTTCCGCGTTACTGTTTATACTACCTTGTATGTATGAAAGATGAGGTGAATCATAGAATTGATGAGGGAAAAAGAGTGAGTGGTGCACTTAGGAGTCTGTGGAGACAAAGAACTTTGTCCTTGGAGGCAAAGAGGGGAATGTATGAGAGTATAGTTTTACCAACGCTCTTATATGGGTGTGAAGCGTGGGTGATGAATGTTGCAGCGAGGAGAAGGCTGGAGGCAGTGGAGATGTCATGTCTGAGGGCAATGTGTGGTGTGAATATAATGCAGAGAATTCGTAGTTTGGAAGTTAGGAGGAGGTGCGGGATTACCAAAACTGTTGTCCAGAGGGCTGAGGAAGGGTTGTTGAGGTGGTTCGGACATGTAGAGAGAATGGAGCGAAACAGAATGACTTCAAGAGTGTATCAGTCTGTAGTCGGGGTAGGGGTCGGCCTAGGAAGGGTTGGAGGGAGGGGGTAAAGGAGGTTTTGTGTGCGAGGGGCTTGGACTTCCAGCAGGCATGCGTGAGCGTGTTTGATAGGAGTGAATGGAGACAAATGGTTTTTAATACTTGACGTGCTGTTGGAGTGTGAGCAAAGTAACATTTATGAAGGGATTCAGGGAAACCGGCAGGCCGGACTTGAGTCCTGGAGATGGGAAGTACAGTGCCTGCACTCTGAAGGAGGGGTGTTAATGTTGCAGTTTAAAAACTGTAGTGTAAAGCACCCTTCTGGCAAGACAGTGATGGAGTGAATGATGGTGAAAGTTTTTCTTTTTCGGGCCACCCTGCCTTGGTGGGAATCGGCCGGTGTGATAATAAAAAATAAAAAAAATATATATATATATATATATATATATATATATATATATATATATATATATATATATATATATGTCGTGCCGAATAGGCAGAACTTGCCATCTTGGCTTAAATAGCAACGCTCATCTTGCCATATAGGACAAGTGAAAATTTGTGTATGCAATAATTTCGCCAAAATCATTCTGAACGTAACGAAAAAAATATATTTCACTGTGTTTGTTTAGTATTAAATTACTGTAAACAAATCTAAAATATATTTAGTTGGGTTAGGCTAAAATAAATTGTTCTTGTTATGATAAGGTTAGGTAAGTTTTCTAAGTTCCTTTTGGTGCAAAATTATAAATTTTAACATCAACATTAATGAAAAAAATATATCTTTAAACGCATAAGAGAAAATTTTAGAAAGGACTTAATTTTAAATGAGTTCTTGCTAATTGACCAGTTTTACATATTCGGCACGACATATATATATATATATATATATATATATATATATATATATATATATATATATATATATATATATATATATATATATATATATATATATATATATATATATATATATATATATATATATATATATATAATCTATAGAAATTTTAGATATACATTTTGAGGCTATTTACAGAGCTAAGAGGATTAACCTTCAAGGACACTAAAATAACTAAACCTTACTACACTGGAACAGATTACAGAGGAGATATAATTACAGCATACAAGATACTTTGATAAGTTGATAAAACACAGGGATAAAAAAAAAGAAACAAACCATTTAAAAGTAATGGACGAGGAGTAATAGAAAGTAAACTCTTAAACGAGGCAGGGACTTTGAGAATAACTTCTTCAGCCTGAGGACTGCTGGGCAGCGGAAGATCTGGAGGAGAAGACAGGGGAAGCAGAGTCTTCATACTAGAATATCTACGAGATCAGGAATAGTTTAACTTAGTAAAGTAACCGAAAAGGTAGAGCTAGGTTAAGTTAGGTTAGGTTAGGTTTGTCAGGAAACAGGACAAGCGTTTCCTGATGCCGGTCTTAGTCACATGATGACCCGCCACTGGAGCTTTTGGTCATTTGACCGAGGCTTTTCGCTGGTTTACTGGTCCTAGCTAGGGGTAGAGACTCGACCTTGTGAAGACTCAAGCACCGTTGTCGAAATCCCCGCTGATGTATGGATCGCTATGCTTAATCCTGGGCTGCTTACGTCAACTCCGTATCCAGAGCGAGAAAATACTTAGGAAAAACTAACTACTGAACAACTGAAAGTAATTGTTAGGTGATGTGCGTGAGGTGTTATTACAGGAAGAAAAATTGTCTGTCTTCATGATATTCGTAACAATGACGAAGCATTACGAATGAAAATAATACGGAGAAGCTTTTGCAAGTGTCTTTTATCTCATCTTCCCATCGTTATTCTTCGTACCTTCCTCCATCTTCCATCCCCCTCTCCCTCTCTTTCTTTTTATTTCCTCCTCTGTTTCCTTTCCTCTTCCTCTCCTCTCCTCTTTCTTTAGCTGTTTGTATTCTTTTCCTCTCCTTTCCTTCCTCCTCCTCTAGTAAATTGATTGAAGACATGGGAAGAGATTGATGATGCTGTGACCCATAGCATCTTTAACAATTTACTCTCATCTCTGAGGTCACACTTCCACCTCTGAGGTCACACTCCCACCTCTGAGGTCACACTGCTGGAGAAGGTCAGCCAAATGTGTCATTAAGCCTTATAAATTCACAGTTGGAGATGAAATAAGACCAAGACATGGTCGTGGACCATCATCAGGGTCACCAACAGCGTTATCAGGGCCACTAGCAGTGTCATCATCAGGGCCACTAGCGGTGTCATCATCAGGCCCACTAGCTGTGTCATCATCAGGAATATTGACGGTTTGTAGGGCCATTGACAACTTATGCCGTATCGAGTCCTGCCTCCCGGTGTCCAGGGAAGCATCCTTGTCACGTTCTTCCATATTTTACATTTGATTAGGTTAAGTTTACACAATTTATAAGAGCGTAATGATTTATGAGAGTTAAGAAAAATAGTGCAAATTGACTACAGTACATCTGGCAGGCAGGTAGCTGAGGTTAAAAAGGAAACGTTGAAATCTACACGATTATCACAGGCTGTTTGGTTAGTGGGGTTTGAAGCTCATCGACTACACGAGGGTCATTAAGGCTTCACGTAACATGTTCAACACTAGATAAAAGCATTTTATTCCCTAAAATAAAAATTACAGTAAATTTCAATGTACACCTTTGTATATGAACAGTGTACAATACCGACAAAATGAAGAATTAGATGTATATGTGCAACATTTGGGTAACAATATTTGTAGACGTATCGCCACTCCAGTGCATAAGCGCCAGTCTTTCATGCCTGTGCTTCAGTCTTCAAGACTACGGTGATCTTCACCATCTCCAAGACTGAGGGACTGATTACCTCATCTTCTGTATATAGTTCTACAGTCTCCCCATTATGTCCTTGAATTTGTATTAATAAAGCTGCTGAATTGCGAAACGTCTATAATTAAAGACACCTAAATTTCGCACAGGTGTCTCTGTGCACCGTACATAGAGCCTCTCGGTGTAAATTGGTGGTTAATTGGGAATAAAGATCTATTACACGAGGGTCATTAAACTGCTCGTTATCTGCTCACCACCAGTTAAGAATATTTTAATCCCTAAAGTTGGGTTCAAAGTATACACTCAGTGTTCATATACTGAGGGATACACAGCGCTCAGTGTGTAACACTGATCGCACGTGGTCCTACTTAGAGGGCTGCTGACTACCAGGTGGTCTGGCTAAGTGACTGGCCACTGATTCACTTCCTTCCGCGAGTTTTCCACTTGGGTGCACCAAGTGGTTCTGGTAGGAAGAATGTATACAGAGCTGCTACACCTGAGTTCCTCGGTGCCAGTCAGGTATGCTAGGAATGCCACTCAGGTGCTGGGAGTGACAGTCAGGAGCTGGGCATGCCACTCACGTGGCGAGTACCACTCAGGACAAGCTGTGGGCACTTACTCGCTGTTGTGTAACTTAGTCCAGCTCCTTAAGTTAGTGGTTTGCTGGAAGGCAGTCATACATGCTACTTGCAGACCTGATGGTATGAAGCAACCAAAGAATCACACCACGGATTGTTATCTATCATAACAATAACGGAAATTATTTTTTTTAATTAACACATTGGCCGTTTCCCACCAAGGCAGGGTGGCCCGAAAAGAAAAACTTTCATCATTCACTCAATCACTGTCTTGCCAGAGGCACGCTTACACTACAGTTATAAAACTGCAACATTAACACCCCTCCTTCAGGACTAAAGTCCAGCCTGCCGGTTTCCCTGAATCCCTTCATAAATGTTACCTTGCTTACACTCTAACAGCACGTCAAGTCCTAAAAACCATTTGTCTCCACTCGTTCCTGTCTAACACGCTCAAACACGCTTGCTGGAAGTCCAAGCCCCTCGCACACAAAACGCAAATATCGTCAAAAACTACAAATCAAAATAACCTATCCAGAGCTTCCTTCTGCAGTCAGACTGATGGAACATCAGACGGTCTCCATGCGCCGGTACCACCATCCTGTAAACAAGTCTTTACCCTGAAAGTAAAGTTACTGACTCAAATTCCGAGTCTGAAGGAGCTAGAGCCAAGAACCAAGAACCATAACTGTTACCTGAAGTGACCTTCACGATCATATCTGAGATCTTAATTACTTCAAGAAACAGTCAGAGCCACTTCGTTCAAGACTGCTTCGAGAAATATAATTTTTTGTTAATGCATGTATAACACTTAATATCATCTGTGTATAATTTAATACTTATGTTTGTTAGGTAAAATACATACAAGAAACATAAGAACATAAGAAGGAACACTGCAGAAGGCCTACTTGCCATTCTCCCACCGGCTTAAGCCAATGCCTTAACCTAGTCAGGTCAGTCATATTCACTTAAGGGAGGAGCACGGCATCTGACCTCTCCAGGCTGAGGGACTGGCAACCTCAAATCTAATACTTCAAGGGTGATGGACTGATTACATCGTCTTCACATCTCTACTGTTCCTGCCTACTTTCTGTACTCGACTGAAGAAGCCTACTGTGTAGGCGAAACGTTTCGGAATAAAGTTGCCTAATTGTCGCCTATGTCTTATCTACCAACCTGTCGGTATTGCATACCATTTTGATATTCCATCTGACCAGGTAGCACAAGTTAGTCAGGTCCAACTCACACCTACCCACACCCACTCATGTACTTATCCAACCTATTTTTAAAACTACACAACGTCTATGTGACTCTTCATCCTTAAATAACCAAAATTTGACCACTTGATTAAAAAAATCTTACGTAGTGGAGGCTAAGTTCGGTGAGACTGGTGATCCACGCATCAGAATTAGCTGAACTTTGAAAAGTCAAAATTTTGATGTCTGGTATTTATTGTTTGTTGTGTAGTAGTTTAATTGTTTGTTGTGTCGTAGTTTTGTTTGTTGTATCGCGGTTTTTATTATTTATCATGTCGTAGTTTTATTGTTTGTTGTGTAGTAGTTTAATTGTTTGTTGTGTCGTAGTTTTGTTTATTGTATCGCGGTTTTTATTATTTATCATGTCGTAGTTTTATTGTTTGTTGTGTTGAGTGTAGTTATAAAGACAGAGATGGAGAGTGTGTGAGTTAAGTGATTGTATTCCCCTATTATGGTCTACGGTTCTCTCTCAGGAGGTCGCCGTGTGTGGCGCCATCTTTTGAGAGAATTCTCTTAATGTTTCTGTCTTATCTCTTTCTCTTCTGTTCTCACTTTTTCTTTCATCAGGAGAGGCGACTCTTGTCTCCTAACTTCACCTACTCCCGCCCTGTTGTCCACTTAAGCATCAGTGTCATTGGTGTTGGGAATTTGTTGAAGGGAATTACACCCTGTCTACTGTACGAAGGTCATTACGAGGCACCGAAGTTCCTCAGTCTGCTAATATCATGTTCATTTTCCCGCTATAATCTACCTTGTCCATAATTACTATCACATTTGCTTTGTTTCGTAAGGTGAAGTTCAGGATCTTTCCTTAATTCATGGTATAACTTAACAAATCGTTGAGGACAACTGACAATGGAAAAATGAATATGTTATTAGAAGACGGTTTGTTAATGGGGCTTAAAGTCTGTCTACTACATGAGGATCATTAATGCTTGTTTATGGGGCTTAAAGTCTATCCACTACACGAGGGTCATTAAGACTTGTTAATGGGGCTTAAAGTCTATCCACTACACGAGGGTCATTAAGACTTGTTAATGGGGCTTAAAGTCTATCCACTACACGAGGGTCATTAAGACTTGTTAATGGGGCTTAAAGTCTATCCACTACACGAGGGCCATTAAGACTTGTTAATGGGGCTTAAAGTCTATCCACTACACGAGGGTCATTAAGACTTGTTAATGGGGCTTAAAGTCTATCCACTACACGAGGGTCATTAAGACTTGTTAATGGGGCTTAAAGTCTATCCACTACACGAGGGTCATTAAGACTTGTTAATGGGGCTTAAAGTCTATCCACTACACGAGGGTCATTAAGACTTGTTCATGGGGCTTAAAGTCTACTACACGGGTGTTCACAAATATTTCTTCACCATAGATAAGTACTGTCTAATACCTTCAACTTTATCTTAATACTATCTTCTTTTCTGCCAGTCCTCAGGCAGCGTTAAACTAGACGTCAGTGTCACCAACATGCATAGTATGTAAGGTTATAAAGATAATTATCAAGAATAAAAATAATCATCACAGTTTAAGAGATAGTAAATCCTCTTTCAGAAATTTGATACATTACTATAACAAGGTAACCAAAGTGAGGCAGGAGAAAGAGGGATAGGTGGACTGTATATTTTGGGATTATAAGGAGTTCGATACAATTCCCCATAAAAGACTGAGACAAGAGCAGAAGGAACGAACAGAAATAACAGGGAAATCACAACATTGGATCAAGGAATACTTAACAGGAAAGAAACAACTAGTTATTTCATGGAGATTTCAGAATGAACGATTGTGACGAGTGGGGTTCCAAAAGGGTCAGTGCTTGGACCAATACTATTTCTTGTGTACATAAACGACATGGCAGAGGAAATAGTTATGGGTGTTCCTGTTTGTAGATGATATGAAATTAATGGGAAGAATACAAACAACAGCAGACCAAGAAAGACTACAAATGGATCTGGACAAGCTGCAGGACTTGTCTGGACAAGGGACTATTTAAATATAACCCCAGCAAATGTTGGGGTTAGGTAAACAGGTAAGGGCAAAAGCGACCTGTGAGTACAGTCTAGGGGAACAAATGTTGCAAATCTCCATGACAGAGTAGGACCTCTGGGTGAGCATAGTTCCGAGCATATCACCTGAGGCACACATCCAAATAATCACCGCAGCAAGCTCGAGAGTATCATATTTAAGGCTGCCTTTCAGGAATTTCAGCAATAAGGAACTCACGACTCTATACACGGCATATGTTAGTCACATCTTGGAGTATGCAGCGCCAGTGAGGAACCCGCATCTAGTGAAGCATGTAAAGGAGCTGAAGAAAGTGCAAAGGTGTGTAATGAGACTAGTCCCAGAGCTGAGAGGTCTGAGCTATGAGAGACTAAAGAGATAAATCTGATGACATTAGAGGACCGAAGGATCAAGGATGACACGATTACGAAGCACAAAATAGTGAGAGAAATAAACGGGGAGGACAGGGCGAGTTAGAGAGGCGGGTCTCAGGTACACGAGAGTACAACAGAAAGTTAAAAATACAGACGAATCACAGGAATGTTTGGAAATGCTTCTTTAGCCTCAGAGTGGCCAGAAAGTGGAATAACCTAGAAAGCGAAATGGTAGAGGCAGTAGCCAGACAATTTTCAGAAGAGATAAAATAGAACTCAAGAAACAGTAAACCTAGTGGAGAGACGGGAGTAGAAACTTAGACTCTGCCACTGAAAGTATAAGATGGAGTACACAAGTGAGTACATACATACACGCACACACTCTAGAACTTTAAGAGGTAAGAAGAGGTATGATAAAGCTCACAGAGCAGGGAGTGAGTGACCCAGTAGCTACCAGTGAAGAGGCGGGACCAGGAGTTATGATTCGACCCCTGCAACCACAATTAGGTGAGCAATTAAGTTAATTAGGTGAGCACACCTTAATGAAATTAAGGCAGATCAGGTCAGTGAATGGTATATTAGCATTTGAACAAGTCAGTCTATTGAACACCAGAGAGCTGTGGAGAGTACATCACCTAAATCTCTATCCACAATCACTGAGCAACACCAGGCCACAGTGACCTGTGGCCTGGTGGCAAAAACATTCGCTTCACACGGTGAGGGTCCGGGTTCGATTCCCGGCGAAGGGGTGGAAACATCGGATGTGTTTCCTTACCTGGGTGTTAGTGGACTGGTGTGGGTCGCATCCTGGGACAAAACTGACCTAATTTGCCCGAAATGCTCTGCATAACAAACAGCTTTCTATTCAGTAGTATGTCATTGATGTCAGCTAAGCCTGTATGCCTTGTACACGTACTTGTAATAAATAAAGATATATTTAACACGTGTTACATGGTGTGGTGGTGAGCCTGTAACGGAGGTGGCAGCCATCCACACACTCTTAAATCAGTCACCAATTTCGCTGAAATGTTCAGTAATGTAAACAGCATCGACCGAAATATATTCTTCGTTTCACCTCATCCTAAATATGGAAAAATCTTGACAACGTACATATAAAAATAATTGCAACACCAAGGACAACACAGTTCACAGGTTAGGTTAAGTAAGGTAATGTTTTTAACAGTTAACAAACAATTCATGGATAAATCTACGGTCCATCCCGCAGTTAACAGTTGTCCAGGATGGTCCGAACCTCATCAGTTTCCACTCCAGGTTGAGGGATTGTGGAAATACATACAGATTTAAAAGACAGGCACAAGCAGAAGTAACAACAGTGTATATGAGATGGGAGGAAGTTCCTGTAAATACACTTAAGGAAGTTGTTCAGACGTCAGTAGCTCGATTTAAGTTAATGGACAGCGTACTCGAGTGCTGGAAGTATTGGTAAACAGAGTGTCACGTCAGAGAGAGTGGGAGTAAACACCCGCCGGAGGTCGGTGTTGCATGACGCCAGCTTCCAGCACTGGTCATGCAGTCGTGAGAAGTACTGCGACACTCACTAGGTCACTGTTATCGTTCTCGGTCGTACTTGTACCTCCTCTCATGGGAAACATAGGTCTCAAGACACTCCCAAGTCAGGGAACAAAGGCCGGGTCACCATCTGGAAAAGACCCGGGCCTGGAGAGTACCGGCAAATCAAGGAGGAGGAGGAGGAGGCCGTACTGGAAAGCAAATCAAATCAAGATCAGATAGAATCAGAGATGGAAGGTTATATTAGTGATATGACAAAGTGCTTAGAGGATTTCAGTGTTAATGAAAATACAGAATAGTGGGTTATAGGACAGTCGAAAATTGACTCGAATAGGTCACTAAAAATTAGTCTTCCCTCAACTTCAGCAAAATGAAAATCTGCTAAACAACGCTAATGACATATGCAAAATGAAAAGATATGTAGACAAGTCAACTAGACAAAAACTTGGTTGTAACTATCACTCGGAAATAAAATCAGAGAAAATTTGACGCCGATCAGATGAGTCATTCTCCAGTAACGGGACGGATACCCGAGTTTCCTCACTATTTTACTGCAACAAATTCGCCTTCACACAGACGGAACTTGATAGTTACTCTCCTGGACCTAAGATGCATCAGCCAGTAATACACATATAACCCGCACATAGAAGAGAGCAGCTTAAGACGACGTTTCGGTCCGACTTGGACCATTTACAGAGTCACACTGTACTGGGCTTTTTTGTTCCTTATCAGAAAAGATAGACTGAAATTTGTTGAAAGTCATTTATCAGGAATAAAAATTTCTTACAGTTTTACACATAAAATATCCAAATCTGCTCCTACACTTAAATTTAGCTCTCCACCACTGTCGTATTTTTTGTTTATTTATTGTGAATATTTGAAGGTCCAGCACTGAAGATTTTGGAAGTTATCAAGGCCATTCCTGGATGCTGGAAATGAGTTAAATAACCATGATCGAAGGGCACCTGCAGATGCCAATTGTACCTCGAATTTGGTCATCGTTACCGTACACAAATTTTGAAAGTCTGAAGCCGATAGGATGAGGCATTCTCGAGTCTTGGGCAGCTGCCAATTGTACCTCGAATTTGGTCCTCGTTACCGTACACAAATTTTGAAAGTTTGAAGCCGATAGGATGAGGCATTCTCGAGTCATGGGCAAAATAATTCAGGCTGACAGATTTCATCCCAAACTCTGTGATGGTATATGACAGAAAATTCGTTAACTTTCATTCCCTGTATATAATTATATTATAGAAAAGGGCAGCGGCACACTGCTTAAGTCTCCAATTAAATAAATAATAGAAAAAGGTTGATAACTCACAGGCACCTATCTACCGCTACGTGAAGAAGGGTAAAAGGAAATATGCTTAATCTCTGCTAGGTGTTACACACCATTTGTACACCTGATACGTGTTACATGCATGAATACATCTGATTCGTGTTATATACATGATTACTACATTTGATGTGTTACACAGTGATCACTGCACCTGTTGGGTGTTACACATCGATCTCTGCACCTGCTAGGTATCACACGCTAGATCTCTACACCTGCTAGGTATTTTACGCACATAATCTACAATCAAACACTTGTTAGGTATTACCCACTGTCTACAATCACACACACCTGGGAACCAATTCAGACGAAGGGTAGTCATAGCTTGATAATGCCAAAATTACTAAGATTTGACTCCTAAATCAAGTTTAAGTTTAACCCAAAAATTACTAGATGAGAAACCCTGTGGGAATGTATTAATTTACTTGTGCTATCCTGTTTGTTTTTACGGGAGTCGAGTGACGGTTCCTGCAAGTCTTCCCATACGACTAATTTCGCACATTTTTCTGCCTGGTGAGTTTGTGTTGTGTTTGTTATTACAACTGTGTTTGATGCTTCCTTCCGCTACATTCTCATCTAAGTCGTTTCACTTTCTAACTGTAGTGAAGCTGAAGATGCTCTTCCTAACATTCCCATGATCCACGTGTGGGAGTGACAGAGGAAGGGTAAGTGTTGGTGGACGTTGCTGCGTGAGACTGTCGGTGGACCCGTGGGAAGCAGAGGCTAAAATCCACTTCTGTTTACCTCGACTACAGGTAGCTTTTGGGAGGAGGTCTTCGGCGTAAGTGACGAGGTAGATGCAGGTCGGGAAGTGTGTGTGTGAGAACTTGCCGCTCGGGCAAGTCTGCTACTTTCTCAGAAAGCGCATGTCAGGTCATGGGTTACGTTAGGTGGTTAGGAGGGAGGCAGATGATGTGGCTTCTCTCACTGTTGGAGTGTAGCAGGTTGCAATCCATTAGGAACCAGTATCTGCAAGACTGAGCGGATTTCGAGTGTCAAGCCCTTCTGTACATATATATTTGTAATTCTTCCCTCTAGAGTACCTCTAATTTATCTTACCTACCTAGTATTAGTAGTGATTTATACCATCCTTGTTTTTTCAATACTTTCCATTCCTAATTCTATTCTTAGGCAGTATAATGAATCCTGGAGAGTTGCATGTAAAGAAAAAAATATGATAATTGTATATTTTTTTGACGTTCATATGTTCTTGACATATATAGATTAACATTAACGAGGTAGAATTACCGACAATATTGATAAAGCTCCTGGAGAGCGAAACGTTGCCACAATAAAATGTCACATTAATTGCATTTGTGTCCTTTTACTTAACATTAACAAGGATCGTAATTTTTAATGTCGTACGGCCCCCAAGAAACTGTGTGGCTACTATGCACTAAGACACGCTATTACGATGCACAGTTTTCTCCAAGATGCTACAGAGATTGGGTTAGTTTGACTCACGAAATCGTAATGACACGATTGCAAACAAACCATACAATGAACGGAGTTAAAACCCGCGATCAGAAAGTCACAAAACTCCAGACCGACACCTTAACCACTGGGCCAGCTGGCTACAATAAGATTCATCCAACTAGGTATATTTCTACACCATAGGAAGGTTAGCATAGGCCACCACTGTGACCACAAATGCAAGTTTTTACAGACGAATCTCCCGTTAGCATGGCCGTTTATAATATAGCGAATATGTTATAGTGGAATGTGAGTGAAGAAACAGTGGCTATTAAATCCCCCCTTTTCAGTAGATGTTACAGTAACCAGTAAGGGGGTAATTCGATTTGCATAATATAAATGCAGTTAAAAGGCCCAGTTAGAGTGAATTCAGAAGTAAATATTATACATAGAGGAAGGGTAATATCCTCTGGCATTTAGTTACATTTAAAATAAGACAAAGTGCTCGTATTTAAATTATATCTAATCAACTGTTGAGCACTATAATCGAGGATCTATGATCTGATGGTATACT
Organism: Cherax quadricarinatus; assembly: GCF_038502225.1. Lineage (NCBI taxonomy): Eukaryota > Metazoa > Arthropoda > Malacostraca > Decapoda > Parastacidae > Cherax > Cherax quadricarinatus. The sequence continues at coordinate 4,175,922 of NC_091340.1, read as the reverse complement.
TGTGAGGATTATACATTGCGCAGGATATAGTTGGGTGGGGAAGGGTGAATTATACACAGTGTAATTACTAGATAGTTGCGCAGTTTTCTAATTAATGATTCTGTAGAGGTTTTCCATCTGACTCCCAGAGATGTAGAGGGATGTGGACTGTGTTCTTGCTGTGTCTGATACACAGTGTGATGCAGTGTCATACACTGAGAGTGATACAGAACTCAACTAGTTGTACTCACCTAGTTGAGGTTGCAGGTGTCGATTCACAGCTCCTGGCCTCGCCTCTTCAATGGCCGCTACTGGGTCACTCTTCCTGCTCCGTGAGCTTTGTCATACACAGTGTGATACAGTGTCATACACAGTGTCATGCACAGTGTCATACACAGTGTGATACAGTGTCATACACAGTGTGATACAGTGTCATACACAGTGTCATGCACAGTGTCATACACAGTGTCATATAGCAGGAGCCTCACCTGTTACAGCAGGAGCCTCACCTGTTATAGCAGGAGCCTCACCTGTTATAGCAGGAGCCTCACCTGTTATAGCAGGAGCCTCACCTGTTATAGCAGGAGCCTCACCTGCTATAGCAGGAGCCTCACCTGTTATAGCAGGAGCCTCACCTGTTATAGCAGGAGCCTCACCTGCTATAGCAGGAGCCTCACCTGTTATAGCAGGAGCCTCACCTGTTATAGCAGGAGCCTCACCTGCTATAGCAGGAGCCTCACCTGTTATAGCAGGAGCCTCACCTGTTATAGCAGGAGCCTCACCTGTTATAGCAGGAGCCTCACCTGTTATAGCAGGAGCCTCACCTGTTATAGCAGGAGCCTCACCTGCTATAGCAGGAGCCTCACCTGTTATAGCAGGAGCCTCACCTGTTATAGCAGGAGCCTCACCTGTTATAGCAGGAGCCTCACCTGTTATAGCAGGAGCCTCACCTGTTATAGCAGGAGCCTCACCTGTTATAGCAGGAGCCTCACCTGCTATAGCAGGAGCCTCACCTGTTATAGCAGGAGCCTCACCTGTTATAGCAGGAGCCTCACCTGTTATAGCAGGAGCCTCACCTGTTATAGCAGGAGCCTCACCTGTTATAGCAGGAGCCTCACCTGCTATAGCAGGAGCCTCACCTGTTATAGCAGGAGCCTCACCTGTTATAGCAGGAGCCTCACCTGCTATAGCAGGAGCCTCACCTGTTATAGCAGGAGCCTCACCTGTTATAGCAGGAGCCTCACCTGCTATAGCAGGAGCCTCACCTGTTATAGCAGGAGCCTCACCTGTTATAGCAGGAGCCTCACCTGTTATAGCAGGAGCCTCACCTGTTATAGCAGGAGCCTCACCTGCTATAGCAGGAGCCTCACCTGTTATAGCAGGAGCCTCACCTGTTATAGCAGGAGCCTCACCTGTTATAGCAGGAGCCTCACCTGCTATAGCAGGAGCCTCACCTGTTATAGCAGGAGCCTCACCTGTTATAGCAGGAGCCTCACCTGCTATAGCAGGAGCCTCACCTGTTATAGCAGGAGCCTCACCTGTTATAGCAGGAGCCTCACCTGCTATAGCAGGAGCCTCACCTGTTATAGCAGGAGCCTCACCTGTTATAGCAGGAGCCTCACCTGCTATAGCAGGAGCCTCACCTGTTATAGCAGGAGCCTAACCTCTTATAGCAGGAGCCTCACCTGTTATAGCAGGAGCCTCACCTGTTATAGCAGGAGCCTCACCTGTTATAGCAGGAGCCTCACCTGTTATAGCAGGAGCCTCACCTGTTATAGCAGGAGCCTCACCTGTTATAGCAGGAGCCTCACCTGTTATAGCAGGAGCCTCACCTGTTATAGCAGGAGCCTCACCTGTTATAGCAGGAGCCTCACCTGCTATAGCAGGAGCCTCACCTCTTATAGCAGGAGCCTCACCTGCTATAGCAGGAGCCTCACCTGTTATAGCAGGAGCCTCACCTGTTATAGCAGGAGCCTCACCTGTTATAGCAGGAGCCTCACCTGTTATAGCAGGAGCCTCACCTGCTATAGCAGTAGCCTCACCTGCTATAGCAGGAGCCTCACCTGTTATAGCAGGAGCCTCACCTGCTATAGCAGGAGCCTCACCTGTTATAGCAGGAGCCTCACCTGCTATAGCAGGAGCCTCACCTGTTATAGCAGGAGCCTCACCTGCTATAGCAGGAGCCTCACCTGTTATAGCAGGAGCCTCACCTGCTATAGCAGGAGCCTCACCTGTTATAGCAGGAGCCTCACCTGTTATAGCAGGAGCCTCACCTGCTATAGCAGGAGCCTCACCTGTTATAGCAGGAGCCTCACCTGTTATAGCAGGAGCCTCACCTGCTATAGCAGGAGCCTCACCTGTTATAGCAGGAGCCTCACCTGTTATAGCAGGAGCCTCACCTGCTATAGCAGGAGCCTCACCTGTTATAGCAGGAGCCTCACCTGTTATAGCAGGAGCCTCACCTGCTATAGCAGGAGCCTCACCTGTTATAGCAGGAGCCTCACCTGCTATAGCAGGAGCCTCACCTGTTATAGCAGGAGCCTCACCTGTTATAGCAGGAGCCTCACCTGCTATAGCAGGAGCCTCACCTGTTATAGCAGGAGCCTCACCTGCTATAGCAGGAGCCTCACCTGTTATAGCAGGAGCCTCACCTGTTATAGCAGGAGCCTCACCTGCTATAGCAGGAGCCTCACCTGTTATAGCAGGAGCCTCACCTGCTATAGCAAGAGCCTCACCTGCTATAGCAAGAGCCTCACCTGCTATAGCAAGAGCCTCACCTGCTATAGCAGGAGCCTCACCTGCTATAGCAGGAGCCTCATCTGCTATAGCAGGAGCCTCACCTGCTATAGCAAGAGCCTTACCTGCTATACCAAGAGCCTCACCTGCTATAGCAGGAGCCTTACCTGCTATAGCAAGAGCCTCACCTGCTATAGCAGGAGCCTCACCTGCTATAGCAGGAGCCTCACCTGCTATAGCAAGAGCCTCACCTGCTATAGCAGGAGCCTCACCTGCTATAGCAAGAGCCTCACCTGCTATAGCAAGAGCCTCACCTGCTATAGCAAGAGCCTCACCTGCTATAGCAAGAGCCTCAAATGCTATAGCAGGAGCCTCACCTGCTATAGCAAGAGCCTCACCTGCTATAGCAAGAGCCTCACCTGCTATAGCAAGAGCCTCACCTGCTATAGCAAGAGCCTCACCTGCTATAGCAGGAGCCTCATCTGCTATAACAAGAGCCTCACCTGCTATAGCAAGAGCCTCACCTGCTATAGCAAGAGCCTCACCTGCTATAGCAAGAGCCTCACCTGCTATAGCAGGAGCCTCACCTGCTATAGCAAGAGCCTCACCTGCTATAGCAAGAGCCTCACCTGCTATAGCAAGAGCCTCACCTGCTATAGCAAGAGCCTCACCTGCTATAGCAAGAGCCTCACCTTCTATAACAAGAGCCTCACCTGCTATAGCAGGAGCCTCACCTGCTATAGCAAGAGCCTCACCTGCTATAGCAAGAGCCTCGCCTGCTATAGCAAGAGCCTCACCTGCTATAGCAGGAGCCTCACCTGCTATAGCAAGAGCCTCACCTGCTATAGCAGGAGCCTCACCTGCTATAGCAAGAGCCTCACCTGCTATAGCAAGAGCCTCACCTGCTATAGCAAGAGCCTCACCTGCTATAGCAAGAGCCTCACCTTCTATAACAAGAGCCTCATCTGTTATAGCAAGAGCCTCACCTTCTATAACAAGAGCCTCACCTGTTATAGCAAGAGCCTCACCTTCTATAACAAGAGCCTCACCTGTTATAGCTATACTATAACTAACACGGTACTCAGCCACAAGAACATTTTGGCTGTCACGCTCAGCCGGACAAAATATACATTCTTCCCCCCTCCCCCCCCCCCATAAAGCCTGCCAGATTTTCTTTTGAAATTCTCTTCGATTTTACCTCTCATGTCGGGATGTTTGGTCTAAATATGTCATAGATATATCGCAGAAGTCAGACTACTGTTACACAGCAACTGTTCAGCACTCACACTCCATTGAGTCCGTCTTTATAATCAGTCGTAAAGCCGACTTTGATGTAGTGGTTTAGGCAGAGGTGGACCTCCATTTTTGAGGCCCTGAAGCTTGAACTGTTATGAGGGCCCTTTTGCAACCCCTTCTCATACAATAGACCCCCCAAAATTTAAGCATTGTGGACCAAAGTGGCTCCTGGGGCCCCTCCGGGACTAGGGGCCCCTCCGGGATTAGGGACCCTGAAACTTAAGCTTAATTAGTTTCATAAAACATCCGCCGTGGGGGTGTTTACAGTAGATATACCATGAGAGGCTCCTGGACTGTAGCAAACTGGTATTTCTAAATTGTTGTCGCTGGTATAACTATGTCACAGAAGTGCTGTTTGCAAAATCAGTTTATTGTAAGTTTTGTGGCTGTGTAGTTACGGCACTGGGTCTGCTACATGCCAGTACCGGTTCATATTTTTCAACTCTCGTGTGTGTGTGTATATATCGTGCCGAATAGGTAAAATAGGTCAATTTAGCAGCAACTCATTTAAAATTAAGTCTTTTCTAAAATTGTCTCTAATACGTTTAAAGATATATTTTTCATTTATGTTAATGCCAAAGTTAAAAATTTTGTACCAAAAGAACATTAGAAAACTTATCTAACCTTATTATAAAGCGCAATTTAATTTGGCCTAATCTAAATGAATATATTTTAGAAAAGTTCACAATAATTTAATAATAAACAAACACAATGAAATATATTTTTCTCGTTAGAATCAGAATAATTTTTGCGAAATTATTGCATATACAAATTTTCACTTCCCTTATTCGGCAAGAAAAGAGTTGCTGTTTAAGCCAAAATAGCAAGTTTTACCTATTCGGCACGACATATATATATATATATCTATATATATATATATATATATATATATATATATATATATATATATATATATATATATATATATATATATATATATATATACATATACATACATATACATATATGAGTGCCAGGATATTTACGAGTGACGTCAGTGTACTAGTAGCATGTTGCAGTGTTGGCACCACACAGGGCCAGGGTGCCCACCCAACTACAAAGTAACACAAGAAACAAACAAAGGGAAAGAGTGGAAAGAGAGAGAGATAGAAAAAAAGATTTGGTTTTATGAGTCTTGCTTACTGGAAGTTAAGCAAGATGGCGGTTGTATTATACTGAGGGACCGACCCCCCTGAAACTCATCAGTCACACAACACACACACATACACATATATATGAACAGAAACACACATAAAATATGATTTTTTTGGGCAAAGAAACTATACAGTGCTTCATACAGTGTTTATACAGTGTCATTTATATAGTGCTCATACAGGGCTCCATACAGTGTTCCATTAAAGGTTTTATATGTTCGATTTTTTTTCTAAATAATAATAATAATAATAATAATAATAATAATAATAATAATAATAATAATAATAATAATAATAATAATAATAATAATAATGATGATAATTAAAAATGATAGTAATAATATTGAATGTCTTATATCATGATTGAATAACCATCCACTCAGCAGTGTAGATGATTTAATAAATCCAAAATGAAATGCTCGTAGAAAGTGTAAACAGAGATACAATTATATATAATAAGTATGTGTGTGTTTGTGTATGTTTGTGTGTGTGTGTGTGTTTGTGTGTGTGTGTGTGTGTGTGTGTGTGTGTGTAATTTTTTTACAGGTTGTGAAGGAAGAATGCATTATAAATTTATTTCCCGTTATTAATCAATGCCTCTGGCTTATCAACTACGTTAACTGTCAGTGTAGAGCGTAAGTGTACCGTGGAGAATTGAACACGGTACGGTGTGATAACGGTGTTCCCTACACCGTGGTGTTCCCTCACCTAGCACACAGTTTAGTCTACCTAAGCTAACAATTCTTCACCGTCTTGCCCTTATGGTGGGTCAGGTGTACTGTTGCTGGAAGCCAGGTGTGTTTGGTCGCTGGTTAGTTTGAGAGACAGTAGAGGTTGTGTTTCCCGGGCGTGATGGCTGATGCTGACTCCATGCTGACACTAACGGCTGATGTTGCATGCTTCACTGGTCTTCCACTCTACTGCACTGCTTGCTTACTGTTGCTGCTGCCTCTCCTGTCTAGTACACTCGCAACTCACTCACTTACCAGGCCCCCGTTACCTGAGCCGCTAACTTGGGTTAGTTCTCTCTCTCTCTCTCTCTCTCTCTCTCTCTCTCTCTCATTGTCTCTACGTCCACAGCAGGACTCGAACCTGCTAACCCTATATCAGAGTCCACAGTACTCTACCACACACCTACCTAGACAGTATCGTGGACTCTGATACAGAATTAGCAGGTTCGAGTCCTGCTGTGGGCGTAGAGACAATACAAATAATTTCGCCTGTGCTAATTGTTAAGCAAATACATACATACATACATATATATATATATATATATATATATATATATATATATATATATATATATATATATATATATATATATATATATATATATATATATATATATATATATATATATATGAGGATGATCCATGTAGCGAATTTAGGAAGTATTATGTAGAGGGAAGAGGTAGTCTATAAACTCTATCTCAGTAATTAATTATTATAGTGAACGAGAAAAATCAATTGTTCAATATTACGATCACTGATTAAAGCAAGACAGGTTTACCTGACCCCAGAGAACGTTCTTCCTGAAGCCAGAGTGTGTCTACTACACTGTATGTCTTACTGTGTCACACGTTCCCTGCCAGAGTGTGTCTACTACACTGTATGTCTTACTGTGCCACACGTTCCCTGCCAGAGTGTGTCTACTGCACTGTATGTCTTACTGTGCCACACGTTCCCTGCCAGAGTGTGTCTACTACACTGTATGTCTTACTGTGCCACACGTTCCCTGCCAGAGAGTGTCTACTACACTGTATGTCTTACTGTGCCACACGTTCCCTGCCAGAGAGTATGTCTACTGCACTGTATGTCTTACTGTGCCACACGTTCCCTGCCAGAGAGTATGTCTACTGCACTGTATGTCTTACTGTGCCACACGTTCCCTGCCAGAGTGTGTCTACTACACTGTATGTCTTGCTGTGCCACACGTTCCCTGCCAGAGTGTGTCTACTACACTGTATGTCTTACTGTGCCACACGTTCCCTGCCAGAGTGTGTCTACTACACTGTATGTCTTACTGTGCCACACGTTCCCTGCCAGAGAGTGTCTACTGCACTGTATGTCTTACTGTGCCACACGTTCCCTGCCAGAGTGTGTCTACTACACTGTATGTCTTACTGTGCCACACGTTCCCTGCCAGAGTGTGTCTACTACACTGTATGTCTTACTGTGCCACACGTTCCCTGCCAGAGTGTGTCTACTACACTGTATCTCTTACTGTGCCACACGTTCCCTGCCAGAGTGTGTCTACTGCACTGTATGTCTTACTGTGCCACACGTTCCCTGCCAGAGTGTGTCTACTGCACTGTATGTCTTACTGTGTCACACGTTCCCTGCCAGAGTGTGTCTACTGCACTGTATGTCTTACTGTGTCACACGTTCCCTGCCAGAGTGTGTCTACTACACTGTATGTCTTACTGTGCCACACGTTCCCTGCCAGAGTGTGTCTACTGCACTGTATGTCTTACTGTGTCACACGTTCCCTGCCAGAGTGTGTCTACTACACTGTATGTCTTACTGTACCACACGTTCCCTGCCAGAGTGTGTCTACTACACTGTATGTCTTACTGTACCACACGTTCCCTGCCAGAGTGTGTCTACTACACTGTATGTCTTACTGTGCCACACGTTCCCTGCCAGAGTGTGTCTACTGCACTGTATGTCTTACTGTACCACACGTTCCCTGCCAGAGTGTGTCTACTACACTGTATGTCTTACTGTGCCACACGTTCCCTGCCAGAGTGTGTCTACTGCACTGTATGTCTTACTGTGCCACACGTTCCCTGCCAGAGTGTGTCTACTGCACTGTATGTCTTACTGTGCCACACGTTCCCTGCCAGAGTGTGTCTACTGCACTGTATGTCTTACTGTGCCACACGTTCCCTGCCAGAGTGTGTCTACTGCACTGTATGTCTTACTGTGCCACACGTTCCCTGCCAGAGTGTGTCTACTGCACTGTATGTCTTACTGTGCCACACGTTCCCTGCCAGAGTGTGTCTACTACACTGTATGTCTTACTGTGCCACACGTTCCCTGCCAGAGTGTGTCTACTGCACTGTATGTCTTACTGTGCCACACGTTCCCTGCCAGAGTGTGTCTACTACACTGTATGTCTTACTGTGCCACACGTTCCCTGCCAGAGTGTGTCTACTACACTGTATGTCTTACTGTGCCACACGTTCCCTGCCAGAGTGTGTCTACTACACTGTATGTCTTACTGTGCCACACGTTCCCTGCCAGAGTGTGTCTACTACACTGTATGTCTTACTGTGCCACACGTTCCCTGCCAGAGTGTGTCTACTACACTGTATGTCTTACTGTGCCACACGTTCCCTGCCAGAGTGTGTCTACTGCACTGTATGTCTTACTGTACCACACGTTCCCTGCCAGAGTGTGTCTACTGCACTGTATGTCTTACTGTGCCACACGTTCCCTGCCAGAGTGTGTCTACTGCACTGTATGTCTTACTGTACCACACGTTCCCTGCCAGAGAGTATGTCTACTGCACTGTATGTCTTACTGTGCCACACGTTCCCTGCCAGAGTGTGTCTACTGCACTGTATGTCTTACTGTGCCACACGTTCCCTGCCAGAGTGTGTCTACTGCACTGTATGTCTTACTGTGCCACACGTTCCCTGCCAGAGTGTGTCTACTACACTGTATGTCTTACTGTGCCACACGTTCCCTGCCAGAGTGTGTCTACTACACTGTATGTCTTACTGTGCCACACGTTCCCTGCCAGAGTGTGTCTACTACACTGTATGTCTTACTGTGCCACACGTTCCCTGCCAGAGTGTGTCTACTACACTGTATGTCTTACTGTGCCACACGTTCCCTGCCAGAGTGTGTCTACTACACTGTATGTCTTACTGTGCCACACGTTCCCTGCCAGAGTGTGTCTACTACACTGTATGTCTTACTGTGCCACACGTTCCCTGCCAGAGTGTGTCTACTGCACTGTATGTCTTACTGTGCCACACGTTCCCTGCCAGAGTGTGTCTACTACACTGTATGTCTTACTGTGCCACACGTTCCCTGCCAGAGTGTGTCTACTACACTGTATGTCTTACTGTGCCACACGTTCCCTGCCAGAGTGTGTCTACTACACTGTATGTCTTACTGTGCCACACGTTCCCTGCCAGAGTGTGTCTACTACACTGTATGTCTTACTGTGCAACACGTTCCCTGCCAGAGTGTGTCTACTACACTGTATGTCTTACTGTGCCACACGTTCCCTGCCAGAGTGTGTCTACTACACTGTATGTCTTACTGTGCCACACGTTCCCTGCCAGAGTGTGTCTACTACACTGTATGTCTTACTGTGCCACACGTTCCCTGCCAGAGTGTGTCTACTACACTGTATGTCTTACTGTGCCACACGTTCCCTGCCAGAGAGTGTCTACTACACTGTATGTCTTACTGTGCCACACGTTCCCTGCCAGAGTGTGTCTACTACACTGTATGTCTTACTGTGCCACACGTTCCCTGCCAGAGTGTGTCTACTACACTGTATGTCTTACTGTGCCACACGTTCCCTGCCAGAGTGTGTCTACTACACTGTATGTCTTACTGTGCCACACGTTCCCTGCCAGAGTGTGTCTACTACACTGTATGTCTTACTGTGCCACACGTTCCCTGCCAGAGTGTGTCTACTACACTGTATGTCTTACTGTGCCACACGTTCCCTGCCAGAGTGTGTCTACTATGTCACTGTATGTCTTACTGTGCCACACGTTCCCTGCCAGAGAGTGTCTACTACACTGTATGTCTTACTGTGCCACACGTTCCCTGCCAGAGTGTGTCTACTACACTGTATGTCTTACTGTGCCACACGTTCCCTGCCAGAGAGTGTCTACTACACTGTATGTCTTACTGTGCCACACGTTCCCTGCCAGAGAGTGTCTACTACACTGTATGTGTGTCTACTACACTGTATGTCTTACCGTGCCACACCCTGCCAGAGTGTGTCTACTACACTGTATGTCTTACTGTGCCACACGTTCCCTGCCAGAGTGTGTCTACTACACTGTATGTCTTACTGTGCCACACGTTCCCTGCCAGAGTGTGTCTACTACACTGTATGTCTTACTGTGCCACACGTTCCCTGCCAGAGTGTGTCTACTACACTGTATGTCTTACTGTGCCACACGTTCCCTGCCAGAGTGTGTCTACTACACTGTATGTCTTACTGTGCCACACGTTCCCTGCCAGAGAGTGTCTACTACACTGTATGTCTTACTGTGCCACACGTTCCCTGCCAGAGTGTGTCTACTACACTGTATGTCTTACTGTGCCACACGTTCCCTGCCAGAGTGTGTCTACTACACTGTATGTCTTACTGTGCCACACGTTCCCTGCCAGAGTGTGTCTACTACACTGTATGTCTTACTGTGCCACACGTTCCCTGCCAGAGTGTGTCTACTACACTGTATGTCTTACTGTGCCACACGTTCCCTGCCAGAGTGTGTCTACTACACTGTATGTCTTACTGTGCCACACGTTCCCTGCCAGAGTGTGTCTACTACACTGTATGTCTTACTGTGCCACACGTTCCCTGCCAGAGAGTGTGTCTACTACACTGTATGTCTTGCTGTGCCACACGTTCCCTGCCAGAGTGTGTCTACTGCACTGTATGTCTTACTGTGCCACACGTTCCCTGCCAGAGTGTGTCTACTACACTGTATGTCTTACTGTGCCACACGTTCCCTGCCAGAGTGTGTCTACTACACTGTATGTCTTACTGTGCCACACGTTCCCTGCCAGAGTGTGTCTACTACACTGTATGTCTTACTGTGCCACACGTTCCCTGCCAGAGAGTGTCTACTACACTGTATGTCTTACTGTGCCACACGTTCCCTGCCAGAGTGTGTCTACTACACTGTATGTCTTACTGTGCCACACGTTCCCTGCCAGAGTGTGTCTACTACACTGTATGTCTTACTGTGCCACACGTTCCCTGCCAGAGAGTGTCTACTACACTGTATGTCTTACTGTGCCACACGTTCCCTGCCAGAGTGTGTCTACTACACTGTATGTCTTACTGTGCCACACGTTCCCTGCCAGAGTGTGTCTACTACACTGTATGTCTTACTGTGCCACACGTTCCCTGCCAGAGTGTGTCTACTACACTGTATGTCTTACTGTGCCACACGTTCCCTGCCAGAGTGTGTCTACTACACTGTATGTCTTACTGTGCCACACGTTCCCTGCCAGAGTGTGTCTACTACACTGTATGTCTTACTGTGCCACACGTTCCCTGCCAGAGTGTGTCTACTACACTGTATGTCTTACTGTGCCACACGTTCCCTGCCAGAGTGTGTCTACTACACTGTATGTCTTACTGTGCCACACGTTCCCTGCCAGAGTGTGTCTACTACACTGTATGTCTTACTGTGCCACACGTTCCCTGCCAGAGTGTGTCTACTACACTGTATGTCTTACTGTGCCACACGTTCCCTGCCAGAGTGTGTCTACTACACTGTATGTCTTACTGTGCCACACGTTCCCTGCCAGAGTGTGTCTACTACACTGTATGTCTTACTGTGCCACACGTCCCCTGCCAGAGTGTGTCTACTACACTGTATGTCTTACTGTGCCACACGTTCCCTGCCAGAGTGTGTCTACTGTATGTCTTACTGTGCCACACGTTCCCTGCCAGATGTCTACTACACTGTATGCCACACGTTCCCTGCCAGAGTGTGTCTACTACACTATATGTCTTACTGTGCCACACGTTCCCTGCCAGAGTGTGTCTACTACACTGTATGTCTTACTGTGCCACACGTTCCCTGCCAGAGTGTGTCTACTACACTGTATGTCTTACTGTGCCACACGTTCCCTGCCAGAGTGTGTCTACTACACTGTATGTCTTGCTGTGCCACACGTTCCCTGCCAGAGTGTGTCTACTACACTGTATGTCTTACTGTGCCACACGTTCCCTGCCAGAGAGTGTGTCTACTACACTGTATGTCTTGCTGTGCCACACGTTCCCTGCCAGAGTGTGTCTACTGCACTGTATGTCTTACTGTGCCACACGTTCCCTGCCAGAGTGTGTCTACTACACTGTATGTCTTGCTGTGCCACACGTTCCCTGCCAGAGTGTGTCTACTACACTGTATGTCTTGCTGTGCCACACGTTCCCTGCCAGAGTGTGTCTACTACACTGTATGTCTTACTGTGCCACACGTTCCCTGCCAGAGAGTGTGTCTACTACACTGTATGTCTTACTGTGCCACACGTTCCCTGCCAGAGTGTGTCTACTACACTGTATGTCTTACTGTGCCACACGTTCCCTGCCAGAGTGTGTCTACTACACTGTATGTCTTACTGTGCCACACGTTCCCTGCCAGAGTGTGTCTACTACACTGTATGTCTTACTGTGCCACACGTTCCCTGCCAGAGTGTGTCTACTACACTGTATGTCTTACTGTGCCACACGTTCCCTGCCAGAGTGTGTCTACTACACTGTATGTCTTACTGTGCCACACGTTCCCTGCCAGAGTGTGTCTACTGCACTGTATGTCTTACTGTGCCACACGTTCCCTGCCAGAGTGTGTCTACTACACTGTATGTCTTACTGTGCCACACGTTCCCTGCCAGAGTGTGTCTACTACACTGTATGTCTTACTGTGCCACACGTTCCCTGCCAGAGAGTGTGTCTACTACACTGTATGTCTTACTGTGCCACACGTTCCCTGCCAGAGTGTGTCTACTACACTGTATGTCTTACTGTGCCACACGTTCCCTGCCAGAGTGTGTCTACTACACTGTATGTCTTACTGTGCCACACGTTCCCTGCCTGTATGTCTTAGAGTGTGTCTACTACACTGTATGTCTTACTGTGCCACACGTTCCCTGCCAGAGAGTGTCTACTACACTGTATGTCTTACTGTGCCACACGTTCCCTGCCAGAGTGTGTCTACTACACTGTATGTCTTACTGTGCCACACGTTCCCTGCCAGAGTGTGTCTACTACACTGTATGTCTTACTGTGCCACACGTTCCCTGCCAGAGTGTGTCTACTACACTGTATGTCTTACTGTGCCACACGTTCCCTGCCAGAGTGTGTCTACTACACTATATGTCTTACTGTGCCACACGTTCCCTGCCAGAGTGTGTCTACTACACTGTATGTCTTACTGTGCCACACGTTCCCTGCCAGAGTGTGTCTACTACACTGTATGTCTTACTGTGCCACACGTTCCCTGCCAGAGTGTGTCTACTACACTGTATGTCTTACTGTGCCACACGTTCCCTGCCAGAGTGTGTCTACTACACTGTATGTCTTACTGTGCCACACGTTCCCTGCCACGTTCCCTGCCAGAGTGTGTCTACTACACTGTATGTCTTACTGTGCCACACGTTCCCTGCCAGAGTGTGTCTACTACACTGTATGTCTTACTGTGCCACACGTTCCCTGCCAGAGTGTGTCTACTACACTGTATGTCTTACTGTGCCACACGTTCCCTGCCAGAGTGTGTCTACTACACTGTATGTCTTACTGTGCCACACGTTCCCTGCCAGAGTGTGTCTACTACACTGTATGTCTTACTGTGCCACACGTTCCCTGCCAGAGTGTGTCTACTACACTGTATGTCTTACTGTGCCACACGTTCCCTGCCAGAGTGTGTCTACTGCACTGTATGTCTTACTGTGCCACACGTTCCCTGCCAGAGTGTGTCTACTACACTGTATGTCTTGCTGTGCCACACGTTCCCTGCCAGAGTGTGTCTACTACACTGTATGTCTTACTGTGCCACACGTTCCCTGCCAGAGTGTGTCTACTACACTGTATGTCTTACTGTGCCACACGTTCCCTGCCAGAGTGTGTCTACTACACTGTATGTCTTACTGTGCCACACGTTCCCTGCCAGAGTGTGTCTACTACACTGTATGTCTTACTGTGCCACACGTTCCCTGCCAGAGTGTGTCTACTACACTGTATGTCTTACTGTGCCACACGTTCCCTGCCAGAGTGTGTCTACTACACTGTATGTCTTACTGTGCCACACGTTCCCTGCCAGAGTGTGTCTACTACACTGTATGTCTTGCTGTGCCACACGTTCCCTGCCAGAGTGTGTCTACTACACTGTATGTCTTACTGTGCCACACGTTCCCTGCCAGAGTGTGTCTACTACACTGTATGTCTTACTGTGCCACACGTTCCCTGCCAGAGTGTGTCTACTACACTGTATGTCTTACTGTGCCACACGTTCCCTGCCAGAGTGTGTCTACTACACTGTATGTCTTTCTGTGCCACACGTTCCCTGCCAGAGTGTGTCTACTACACTGTATGTCTTACTGTGCCACACGTTCCCTGCCAGAGTGTGTCTACTACACTGTATGTCTTACTGTGCCACACGTTCCCTGCCAGAGTGTGTCTACTACACTGTATGTCTTACTGTGCCACACGTTCCCTGCCAGAGTGTGTCTACTACACTGTATGTCTTACTGTGCCACACGTTCCCTGCCAGAGTGTGTCTACTACACTGTATGTCTTACTGTGCCACACGTTCCCTGCCAGAGTGTGTCTACTACACTGTATGTCTTACTGTGCCACACGTTCCCTGCCAGAGTGTGTCTACTACACTGTATGTCTTACTGTGCCACACGTTCCCTGCCAGAGTGTGTCTACTACACTGTATGTCTTACTGTGCCACACGTTCCCTGCCAGAGTGTGTCTACTACACTGTATGTCTTACTGTGCCACACGTTCCCTGCCAGAGTGTGTCTACTGCACTGTATGTCTTACTGTGCCACACGTTCCCTGCCAGAGTGTGTCTACTACACTGTATGTCTTACTGTGCCACACGTTCCCTGCCAGAGTGTGTCTACTACACTGTATGTCTTACTGTGCCACACGTTCCCTGCCAGAGTGTGTCTACTACACTGTATGTCTTACTGTGCCACACGTTCCCTGCCAGAGTGTGTCTACTACACTGTATGTCTTACTGTGCCACACGTTCCCTGCCAGAGTGTGTCTACTACACTGTATGTCTTACTGTGCCACACGTTCCCTGCCAGAGTGTGTCTACTACACTATATGTCTTACTGTGCCACACGTTCCCTGCCAGAGTGTGCACTGTATGTCTTACTGTGCCACACGTTCCCTGCCAGAGTGTGTCTACTACACTGTATGTCTTACTGTGCCACACGTTCCCTGCCAGAGTGTGTCTACTACACTGTATGTCTTACTGTGCCACACGTTCCCTGCCAGAGTGTGTCTACTACACTGTATGTCTTACTGTGCCACACGTTCCCTGCCAGAGTGTGTCTACTACACTGTATGTCTTACTGTGCCACACGTTCCCTGCCAGAGTGTGTCTACTACACTGTATGTCTTACTGTGCCACACGTTCCCTGCCAGAGTGTGTCTACTACACTGTATGTCTTACTGTGCCACACGTTCCCTGCCAGAGTGTGTCTACTACACTGTATGTCTTACTGTGCCACACGTTCCCTGCCAGAGTGTGTCTACTACACTGTATGTCTTACTGTGCCACACGTTCCCTGCCAGAGTGTGTTCCCTCTACTACACTGTATGTCTTACTGTGCCACACGTTCCCTGCCAGAGTGTGTCTACTACACTGTATGTCTTACTGTGCCACACGTTCCCTGCCAGAGTATGTCTACTACACTGTATGTCTTACTGTGCCACACGTTCCCTGCCAGAGTGTGTCTACTACACTGTATGTCTTACTGTGCCACACGTTCCCTGCCAGAGTGTGTCTACTACACTGTATGTCTTACTGTGCCACACGTTCCCTGCCAGAGTGTGTCTACTACACTGTATGTCTTACTGTGCCACACGTTCCCTGCCAGAGTGTGTCTACTACACTGTATGTCTTACTGTGCCACACGTTCCCTGCCAGAGTGTGTCTACTACACTGTATGTCTTACTGTGCCACACGTTCCCTGCCAGAGTGTGTCTACTACACTGTATGTCTTACTGTGCCACACGTTCCCTGCCAGAGTGTGTCTACTACACTGTATGTCTTACTGTGCCACACGTTCCCTGCCAGAGTGTGTCTACTACACTGTATGTCTTACTGTGCCACACGTTCCCTGCCAGAGTGTGTCTACTACACTGTATGTCTTGCTGTGCCACACGTTCCCTGCCAGAGTGTGTCTACTACACTGTATGTCTTACTGTGCCACACGTTCCCTGCCAGAGTGTGTCTACTACACTGTATGTCTTACTGTGCCACACGTTCCCTGCCAGAGTGTGTCTACTACACTGTATGTCTTGCTGTGCCACACGTTCCCTGCCAGAGTGTGTCTACTACACTGTATGTCTTACTGTGCCACACGTTCCCTGCCAGAGTGTGTCTACTACACTGTATGTCTTGCTGTGCCACACGTTCCCTGCCAGAGTGTGTCTACTACACTGTATGTCTTGCCACACGTTCCCTGTGTCTACCACACGTTCCCTGCCAGAGTGTGTCTACTACACTGTATGTCTTACTGTGCCACACGTTCCCTGCCAGAGTGTGTCTACTACACTGTATGTCTTACTGTGCCACACGTTCCCTGCCAGAGTGTGTCTACTACGGAGTATGTCTTACTGTGTTCCCTGCCAGAGTGTGTCTACACTGTATGTCTTACTGTGCCACACGTTCCCTGCCAGAGTGTGTCTACTACACTGTATGTCTTACTGTGCCACACGTTCCCTGCCAGAGTGTGTCTACTACACTGTATGTCTTACTGTGCCACACGTTCCCTGCCAGAGTGTGTCTACTACACTGTATGTCTTACTGTGCCACACGTTCCCTGCCAGAGTGTGTCTACTACACTGTATGTCTTACTGTGCCACACGTTCCCTGCCAGAGTGTGTCTACTACACTGTATGTCTTACTGTGCCACACGTTCCCTGCCAGAGTGTGTCTACTACACTGTATGTCTTACTGTGCCACACGTTCCCTGCCAGAGTGTGTCTACTACACTGTATGTCTTACTGTGCCACACGTTCCCTGCCAGAGTGTGTCTACTACACTGTATGTCTTACTGTGCCACACGTTCCCTGCCAGAGTGTGTCTACTACACTGTATGTCTTACTGTGCCACACGTTCCCTGCCAGAGTGTGTCTACTACACTGTATGTCTTACTGTGCCACACGTTCCCTGCCAGAGTGTGTCTACTACACTGTATGTCTTACTGTGCCACACGTTCCCTGCCAGAGTGTGTCTACTACACTGTATGTCTTACTGTGCCACACGTTCCCTGCCAGAGTGTGTCTACTACACTGTATGTCTTACTGTGCCACACGTTCCCTGCCAGAGTGTGTCTACTACACTGTATGTCTTACTGTGCCACACGTTCCCTGCCAGAGTGTGTCTACTACACTGTATGTCTTACTGTGCCACACGTTCCCTGCCAGAGTGTGTCTACTACACTGTATGTCTTACTGTGCCACACGTTCCCTGCCAGAGTGTGTCTACTACACTGTATGTCTTACTGTGCCACACGTTCCCTGCCAGAGTGTGTCTACTACACTGTATGTCTTACTGTGCCACACGTTCCCTGCCAGAGTGTGTCTACTACACTGTATGTCTTACAGTGCCACACGTTCCCTGCCAGAGTGTGTCTACTACACTGTATGTCTTACTGTGCCACACGTTCCCTGCCAGAGTGTGTCTACTACACTGTATGTCTTACTGTGCCACACGTTCCCTGCCAGAGTGTGTCTACTACACTGTATGTCTTACTGTGCCACACGTTCCCTGCCAGAGTGTGTCTACTACACTGTATGTCTTACTGTGCCACACGTTCCCTGCCAGAGTGTGTCTACTACACTGTATGTCTTACTGTGCCACACGTTCCCTGCCAGAGTGTGTCTACTACACTGTATGTCTTACTGTGCCACACGTTCCCTGCCAGAGTGTGTCTACTACACTGTATGTCTTACTGTGCCACACGTTCCCTGCCAGAGTGTGTCTACTACACTGTATGTCTTACTGTGCCACACGTTCCCTGCCAGAGTGTGTCTACTACACTGTATGTCTTACTGTGCCACACGTTCCCTGCCAGAGTGTGTCTACTACACTGTATGTCTTACTGTGCCACACGTTCCCTGCCAGAGTGTGTCTACTACACTGTATGTCTTACTGTGCCACACGTTCCCTGCCAGAGTGTGTCTACTACACTGTATGTCTTACTGTGCCACACGTTCCCTGCCAGAGTGTGTCTACTACACTGTATGTCTTACTGTGCCACACGTTCCCTGCCAGAGTGTGTCTACTACACTGTATGTCTTACTGTGCCACACGTTCCCTGCCAGAGTGTGTCTACTACACTGTATGTCTTACTGTGCCACACGTTCCCTGCCAGAGTGTGTCTACTACACTGTATGTCTTACTGTGCCACACGTTCCCTGCCAGAGTGTGTCTACTACACTGTATGTCTTACTGTGCCACACGTTCCCTGCCAGAGTGTGTCTACTACACTGTATGTCTTACTGTGCCACACGTTCCCTGCCAGAGTGTGTCTACTACACTGTATGTCTTACTGTGCCACACGTTCCCTGCCAGAGTGTGTCTACTACACTGTATGTCTTACTGTGCCACACGTTCCCTGCCAGAGTGTGTCTACTACAATGTATGTCTTACTGTGCCACACGTTCCCTGCCAGAGTGTGTCTACTACACTGTATGTCTTACTGTGCCACACGTTCCCTGCCAGAGTGTGTCTACTACACTTATGTCTTGTGCCACACGTTCCCTGCCAGAGTATGTCTACTACACTGTATGTCTTACTGTGCCACACGTTCCCTGCCAGAGTGTGTCTACTACACTGTATGTCTTACTGTGCCACACGTTCCCTGCCAGAGTGTGTCTACTACACTGTATGTCTTACTGTGCCACACGTTCCCTGCCAGAGTGTGTCTACTACACTGTATGTCTTACTGTGCCACACGTTCCCTGCCAGAGTGTGTCTACTACACTGTATGTCTTACTGTGCCACACGTTCCCTGCCAGAGTGTGTCTACTACGCTGTATGTCTTACTGTGCCACACGTTCCCTGCCAGAGTGTGTCTACTACACTGTATGTCTTACTGTGCCACACGTTCCCTGCCAGAGTGTGTCTACTACACTGTATGTCTTACTGTGCCACACGTTCCCTGCCAGAGTGTGTCTACTACACTGTATGTCTTACTGTGCCACACGTTCCCTGCCAGAGTGTGTCTACTACACTGTATGTCTTACTGTGCCACACGTTCCCTGCCAGAGTGTGTCTACTACACTGTATGTCTTACTGTGCCACACGTTCCCTGCCAGAGTGTGTCTACTACACTGTATGTCTTACTGTGCCACACGTTCCCTGCCAGAGTGTGTCTACTACACTGTATGTCTTACTGTGCCACACGTTCCCTGCCAGAGTGTGTCTACTACACTGTATGTCTTACTGTGCCACACGTTCCCTGCCAGAGTGTGTCTACTACACTGCATGTCTTACTGTGCCACACGTTCCCTGCCAGAGTGTGTCTACTACACTGTATGTCTTACTGTGCCACACGTTCCCTGCCAGAGTGTGTCTACTACACTGTATGTCTTACTGTGCCACACGTTCCCTGCCAGAGTGTGTCTACTACACTGTATGTCTTACTGTGCCACACGTTCCCTGCCAGAGTGTGTCTACTACACTGTATGTCTTACTGTGCCACACGTTCCCTGCCAGAGTGTGTCTACTGCACTGTATGTCTTACTGTGCCACACGTTCCCTGCCAGAGTGTGTCTACTACACTGTATGTCTTACAGTACCACACGTTCCCTGCCAGAGTGTCTACTACACTGTATGTCTTACTGTGCCACACGTTCCCTGCCAGAGTGTGTCTACTACACTGTATGTCTTACTGTGCCACACGTTCCCTGCCAGAGTGTGTCTACTACACTGTATGTCTTACTGTGCCACACGTTCCCTGCCAGAGTGTGTCTACTACGCTGTATGTCTTACTGTGCCACACGTTCCCTGCCAGAGTGTGTCTACTACACTGTATGTCTTACTGTGCCACACGTTCCCTGCCAGAGTGTGTCTACTACACTGTATGTCTTACTGTGCCACACGTTCCCTGCCAGAGTGTGTCTACTACACTGTATGTCTTACTGTGCCACACGTTCCCTGCCAGAGTGTGTCTACTACACTGTATGTCTTACTGTGCCACACGTTCCCTGCCAGAGTGTGTCTACTACACTGTATGTCTTACTGTGCCACACGTTCCCTGCCAGAGTGTGTCTACTACACTGTATGTCTTACTGTGCCACACGTTCCCTGCCAGAGTGTGTCTACTACACTGTATGTCTTACTGTGCCACACGTTCCCTGCCAGAGTGTGTCTACTACACTGTATGTCTTACT
Organism: Cherax quadricarinatus; assembly: GCF_038502225.1. Taxonomy (NCBI): domain Eukaryota; kingdom Metazoa; phylum Arthropoda; class Malacostraca; order Decapoda; family Parastacidae; genus Cherax; species Cherax quadricarinatus. The sequence goes on along the minus strand of NC_091340.1, from coordinate 4,155,402 downwards.
GTGCCACACGTTCCCTGCCAGAGTGTGTCTACTACACTGTATGTCTTACTGTGCCACACGTTCCCTGCCAGAGTGTGTCTACTACACTGTATGTCTTACTGTGCCACACGTTCCCTGCCAGAGTGTGTCTACTACACTGTATGTCTTACTGTGCCACACGTTCCCTGCCAGAGTGTGTCTACTACACTGTATGTCTTACTGTGCCACACGTTCCCTGCCAGAGTGTGTCTACTACACTGTATGTCTTACTGTGCCACACGTTCCCTGCCAGAGTGTGTCTACTACACTGTATGTCTTACTGTGCCACACGTTCCCTGCCAGAGTGTGTGTCTACTACACTGTATGTCTTACTGTGCCACACGTTCCCTGCCAGAGAGTGTGTCTACTACACTATGTCACTGTGCCACACGTTCCCTGCCAGAGTGTGTCTACTACACTGTATGTCTTACTGTGCCACACGTTCCCTGCCAGAGTGTGTCTACTACACTGTATGTCTTACTGTGCCACACGTTCCCTGCCAGAGTGTGTCTACTACACTGTATGTCTTACTGTGCCACACGTTCCCTGCCAGAGTGTGTCTACTACACTGTATGTCTTACTGTGCCACACGTTCCCTGCCAGAGTGTGTCTACTACACTGTATGTCTTACTGTGCCACACGTTCCCTGCCAGAGTGTGTCTACTACACTGTATGTCTTACTGTGCCACACGTTCCCTGCCAGAGTGTGTCTACTACACTGTATGTCTTACTGTGCCACACGTTCCCTGCCAGAGTGTGTCTACTACACTGTATGTCTTACTGTGCCACACGTTCCCTGCCAGAGTGTGTCTACTACACTGTATGTCTTACTGTGCCACACGTTCCCTGCCAGAGTGTGTCTACTACACTGTATGTCTTACTGTGCCACACGTTCCCTGCCAGAGAGTGTCTACTACACTGTATGTCTTACTGTGCCACACGTTCCCTGCCAGAGTGTGTCTACTACACTCTATGTCTTACTGTACGTTCCCTGTCTGACTGTGCCACACGTTCCCTGCCAGAGTGTGTCTACTACACTGTATGTCTTACTGTGCCACACGTTCCCTGCCAGAGTGTGTCTACTACACTGTATGTCTTACTGTGCCACACGTTCCCTGCCAGAGTGTGTCTACTACACTGTATGTCTTACTGTGCCACACGTTCCCTGCCAGAGTGTGTCTACTACACTGTATGTCTTACTGTGCCACACGTTCCCTGCCAGAGTGTGTCTACTACACTGTATGTCTTACTGTGCCACACGTTCCCTGCCAGAGTGTGTCTACTACACTGTATGTCTTACTGTGCCACACGTTCCCTGCCAGAGTGTGTCTACTACACTGTATGTCTTACTGTGCCACACGTTCCCTGCCAGAGTGTGTCTACTACACTGTATGTCTTACTGTGCCACACGTTCCCTGCCAGAGTGTGTCTACTACACTATATGTCTTACTGTGCCACACGTTCCCTGCCAGAGTGTGTCTACTACACTGTATGTCTTACTGTGCCACACGTTCCCTGCCAGAGTGTGTCTACTACACTGTATGTCTTACTGTGCCACACGTTCCCTGCCAGAGTGTGTCTACTACACTGTATGTCTTACTGTGCCACACGTTCCCTGCCAGAGTGTGTCTACTGCACTGTATGTCTTACTGTGCCACACGTTCCCTGCCAGAGTGTGTCTACTACACTGTATGTCTTACTGTGCCACACGTTCCCTGCCAGAGTGTGTCTACTACACTGTATGTCTTACTGTGCCACACGTTCCCTGCCAGAGTGTGTCTACTACACTGTATGTCTTACTGTGCCACACGTTCCCTGCCAGAGTGTGTCTACTACACTGTATGTCTTACTGTGCCACACGTTCCCTGCCAGAGTGTGTCTACTACACTGTATGTCTTACTGTGCCACACGTTCCCTGCCAGAGTGTGTCTACTACACTGTATGTCTTACTGTGCCACACGTTCCCTGCCAGAGTGTGTCTACTACACTGTATGTCTTACTGTGCCACACGTTCCCTGCCAGAGTGTGTCTACTACACTGTATGTCTTACTGTGCCACACGTTCCCTGCCAGAGTGTGTCTACTACACTGTATGTCTTACTGTGCCACACGTTCCCTGCCAGAGTGTGTCTACTACACTGTATGTCTTACTGTGCCACACGTTCCCTGCCAGAGTGTGTCTACTACACTGTATGTCTTACTGTGCCACACGTTCCCTGCCAGAGTGTGTCTACTACACTGTATGTCTTACTGTGCCACACGTTCCCTGCCAGAGTGTGTCTACTACACTGTATGTCTTACTGTGCCACACGTTCCCTGCCAGAGTGTGTCTACTACACTGTATGTCTTACTGTGCCACACGTTCCCTGCCTGTCTACTACACTGTATGTCTTGTGCCACACGTTCCCTGCCAGAGTGTGTCTACTACACTGTATGTCTTACTGTGCCACACGTTCCCTGCCAGAGTGTGTCTACTACACTGTATGTCTTACTGTGCCACACGTTCCCTGCCAGAGTGTGTCTACTACACTGTATGTCTTACTGTGCCACACGTTCCCTGCCAGAGTGTGTCTACTACACTGTATGTCTTACTGTGCCACACGTTCCCTGCCAGAGTGTGTCTACTACACTGTATGTCTTACTGTGCCACACGTTCCCTGCCAGAGTGTGTCTACTACACTGTATGTCTTACTGTGCCACACGTTCCCTGCCAGAGTGTGTCTACTACACTGTATGTCTTACTGTGCCACACGTTCCCTGCCAGAGTGTGTCTACTACACTGTATGTCTTACTGTGCCACACGTTCCCTGCCAGAGTGTGTCTACTACACTGTATGTCTTACTGTGCCACACGTTCCCTGCCAGAGTGTGTCTACTACACTGTATGTCTTACTGTGCCACACGTTCCCTGCCAGAGAGTGTGTCTACTACACTGTATGTCTTACTGTGCCACACGTTCCCTGCCAGAGTGTGTCTACTACACTGTATGTCTTACTGTGCCACACGTTCCCTGCCAGAGTGTGTCTACTACACTGTATGTCTTACTGTGCCACACGTTCCCTGCCAGAGTGTGTCTACTACACTGTATGTCTTACTGTGCCACACGTTCCCTGCCAGAGAGTGTGTCTACTACACTGTATGTCTTACTGTGCCACACGTTCCCTGCCAGAGTGTGTGTCTACTACACTGTATGTCTTACTGTACCACACGTTCCCTGCCAGAGAGTGTGTCTACTACACTGTATGTCTTACTGTGCCACACGTTCCCTGCCAGAGTGTGTCTACTACACTGTATGTCTTACTGTGCCACACGTTCCCTGCCAGAGTGTGTCTACTACACTGTATGTCTTACTGTGCCACACGTTCCCTGCCAGAGTGTGTCTACTACACTGTATGTCTTACTGTGCCACACGTTCC
>NC_091340.1:4136970-4144470 GCF_038502225.1 Cherax quadricarinatus | reverse complement strand
TATATATATATATATATATATATATATATATATATATATATATATATATATATATATATATATATATATATATATATATATATATATATATATATTTTTATTAACACACTGTCAGATTCACACAAAGGCAGGGTGGCCCGAAAAAGAAAAACTTTCACCATCATTCACTCCATCACTGTCTTGCCAGAAGGGTGCTTTACACTACAGTTTTTAAACTGCAACATTAACACCCCTCCTTCAGAGTGCAGGCACTGTACTTCCCATCTCCAGGACTCAAGTCCGGCCTGCCGGTTTCCCTGAATCCCTTCATAAATGTTACTTTGCTCACACTCCAACAGCACGTCAAGTATTAAAAACCATTCGTCCCCATTCACTCCTATCAAATACGCTCACGCACGCCTGCTGGAAGTCCAAGCCCCTCGCACACAAAACCTCCTTTACCCCCTCCCTCCAACCTTTCCTAGGCCGACCCCTACCCCGCCTTCCTTCCACTACAGACTGATACACTCTTGAAGTCATTCTGTTTCGCTCCATTCTCTCTACATGTCCGAACCACCTCAACAACCCTTCCTCAGCCCTCTGGACAACAGTTTTGGCAATCCCGCACCTCCTCCTAACTTCCAAACTACGAATTCTCTGCATTATATTCACACCACACATTGCCCTCAGACATGACATCTCCACTGCCTCCAGCCTTCTCCTCGCTGCAACATTCATCACCCATGCTTCACACCCATATAAGAGTGTTGGTAAAACTATACTCTCGTACATTCCCCTCTTTGCCTCCAAGGACAAAGTTCTTTGTCTCCACAGACTCCTAAGTGCACCACTCACCCTTTTCCCCTCATCATTTCTGTGATTCACCTCATCCTTCATAGACCCATCCACTGACACGTCCACTCCCAAATATCTGAATACATTCACCTCCTCCATACTCTCTCCCTCCAATCTGATATCCAATCTTTCATCACCTAATATTTTTGTTATCCTCATAACCTTACTCTTTCCTGTATTCACTTTTAATTTTCTTCTTTTGCACACCCTACCAAATTCATCCACCAATCTCTGCAACTTCTCTTCAGAATCTCCCAAGAGCACAGTGTCATCAGCAAAGAGCAGCTGTGACAATTCCCACTTTATGTGTGATTCTTTATCTTTTAACTCCACGCCTCTTGTCAAGACCCTCGCATTTACTTTTCTTACAACCCCATCTATATATATATATATATATATATATATATATATATATATATATATATATATATATATATATATATATATATATATATATATATATATATATATATATATGTATATATATATATATATATATATATATATATATATATATATATATATATATATATATATATATATATATATCGTGCCGAATATGCAGAACTTGCGATCTTGGCTTAAATAGCAACGTTCATCTTGCCATATAGGACAAGCGAAATTTTGTGTATGCAATAATTTTGCCAAAATCATTCTGAACCTAACGAAAAAAATATATTTCACTGTGTTTGTTTAGTATTAAATCACTGTAAACAAATCTAAAATATATTTAGTTGGGTTAGGCTAAAATAAATTGTTCTTATTATAATAAGGTTAGGTAAGTTTTCTAAGATTCTTTTGGTGCAAAATTATAAATTTTTACAATAACATTAATGAAAAAAATATATCTTTAAACGTATAAGAGAAAATTTCAAAAAGGACTTAATTTTAAATGAGTTCTTGCTAATTGACCAGTTTTACATATTCGGCGCGACTTATATATATATGTATATATATATATATATATATATATATATATATATATATATATATATATATATATATATATATATATATATATATATATATATATATATATATTAAGCACACACACGTAAACATTACACACACAAACCCATACTTTAATTAAAGTGACAAGAGTGTGTTAGTATAATCAAATGTTGAAGATATACCGCAGCTGACACAGTAACTGGACAGTAAACAAAATTTAGCTGCAGGGACCACCAGGTAACCCAGCATTACTGTGTGATCATGTTACTCAGCAGTTTTAACCAGGCAAAACAGGTGTGTACAAAGCAACAGCTGCTGCAGCTACAGCAGTACGACGTATTCATCTCTTCCCAAGTGAAGTGTAGAAATAACTCTACTTTTCCTCTTATTACGATTAAACTCAGTTTCCTCCATTCCCAGGAGGATGACCCCTGCGGCTTGAGAGCTTCCCCGTGATTATATAGTTGTAAGAACCTATATCTTGCGATCTACGTCCTACAGCAACCTAGACCGTTGTATCTCACTGATTAGTGATGAACTGCTGCTGATACACCTGTCTTGGGTGATGACAGCAGTGACAGTGCAACGAACAACACCAGTACAGTTAGTGTGAGGGTCGAAGCGAGTACCTTGAGGAAGAACAGGGAAGAAATAATATTGAATCTCATACACGAGGAGTTCTGATCACTACGAGGCGAGTTCTGTTCTTCCCCGACACATTTTCAGACATTGCCGAGGCCGCATTTGCCTTCAGTGGAATGGCCTGAAATAATGTAGAACCACATTCACTATTTTTTAAGAAATCATCATCAGTGAGGTTTGAAATGTGAGAAGACTGGAAGGTAGGAAGCGTGATAGTGACGGTCAAGGTGCCAGTCAGGAAGTCTTGACCTACCGACCAGTGTCCAGAAGCTTAATTCCTCACAGAATACCAGTATAGATTTAAACATCGATCATCAGCCATAACAAATCTTTCACTCACTTGAGAGACTAACAGAAATCAGACAGGGAGGGAGGGAATGGACGGATCAAAGTTATCAGAATAAGAGACAGACTGATACGGTAATAATCTTTATTTCTACAAGTACATGTATAAGGTATACAAGTACATGTATAAGGTATACAAGTACATGTATAAGGTATACAAGTCTAGCTGACATCACTGACATACTACTATATAGAAAGCCGCTTGTTATGCAGAGCATTTCGGGCAAATTAGGTAAATTTTATCCCTAGGATGCGACCCACACTAGTAAACTAACACCCGGGTACCTATTTTACTGCTGGGTGAACAGGGACAGTAGGTGCCTTAAGGAAACACGTCCTAATGTTTCCACCCGTAACGGGGATCGAACCCCGGACTGCAGTGTCTCAGCTGAGAACGCTACCAACCGAGCTACGAGACACCAGTGTCACATAAGTTACTTAGCATATTCGAGCAGCAGTTCTAGGGAAAGGAAGATAGTAACAGTTCACACACACTGAGGTCCGTGGTTCGATTCCCTGCACGGGTGGAAACAGGACGTGTTAAGACACCTGCTCTCCCTGTTCACCTAGCAGTAAAATAGGTGCCTGGGTGTTAGTCGACTGGTGTGGGTCGCAACCTCGTATGTGTACCTGTGGAAACTAAGTCCAATACAAAGCAGGAAGGTAAAAGGAGAGGCAGACTTTGAGGATTACTCAGTCTCTCGGCCCATGTGTTGCATAGGTGTCTCAATTCTTCAACTTGTCGGTTTTCGAAACCATTCATCACATTATTATCATTATTATTATTATTAAATCTATAAATAAGGAAGCACCAGACTGAGAGAATCTAACTAGTGGAGCTATGTAAGAACCAGTGTTGATTCTGACACAGTATCTGTTGGTTAATACACAACCCGCACGTAGGAGACAGAAACATATAACGACGTTTCGGACCGACTTGGACCACTGATGAAGTGTGTTAGTGTGTGACTATTTAATGATCGAAGTCTGACCGAAATGTCACCATCTGTTTCTCCTTCGTGCGGCTTATACGTGTAGTGTTCCAGTCACGGTGTTGTCCCTTTCCACTTACACAGTTAATTCCTACAAATCCTTGCTGTCGGATGATGCGAAATAATTGAGAATATAGACCGGAATGTCTTCTTAAGATGGTCTACAGGAAGTCAAGATTAGGAAGCAAGAAGCAGAACTTACCCCCTCCCCCCTCAGCAATTGAAATGGTTAATTACCAGTAGGATAATTATAAGTGGATAATTGCACGTACCTGTATGAGTACGTCGAGCACATGGGAATAAAGTCACATGTTTTGTAACCAGGTGTTGTTCCTGGGAACCTGACCCCTGTAACAAGCTCCGTGACATTAGCCAAATACTCAGCTGTCATAACACCTGTAATAACACCTGTCATAACACTAAACACCGCATAATAACCGTGAATACACTGCACGCATATTACGATCATAAGCTGAAAAGCGTATTGTTAGTACAGCACTGGAGATAAGACGGTAAGGTTTGCGTAAGCATCAATGAAGTTAGCGTAGTTACGGAGCCGTGGTAACGGTGGAAACGGGTCGGAGGTTTTTATGAAGAGACTTAACGTTAATCTTGGCAGGAAGTGGGCGAGACTTAGCCCGGGGATGACTCCTTGCTTTCTCTGCTGTCTGAGGATGTGTGTTAGTGGAGTTACCCTCTCTCCTTCATAACAACTACGCCCATGACTGTTCCTTACCTGTTCCTTACCTGCTCCTTACCCGCTCCTTACCCGCTCCTTACCCGCTCCTTACCCGCTCCTTACCCGCTCCTTACCCGCTCCTTACCCGCTCCTTACCCGCTCCTTACGGTGGCAACTTTATTCTTATCATTAATTTTATTATTATTAGTAGTAGTAGTAGTACTAATATTATTATTGTTATTTCTGTAATTATAATAATTATTATTATTGGTGTTATTCTGTTTCAGTAGTCCTGTAATAGTCGAGGTTATTACCACCTTCAATAGTTGTCTCCATTCTAACTCCAATCCAGTATTAAATTTGCATGCAACACAATACAAAGCCCATCTTAATCAGCAACGACAGGGTGAAGTAAGACTCTGAAACACGTGTGCCAGCAACCATGAATGTTACAAAGTCACGAGTATAGACAAGTTCGGATGAAGAAAATAGTGATTGTAACTACGATGAGGAACTGAACGCTTTGCATCAAGTCTGGTAGAGTAATCAGAATCTGTCAAGGCCGAAGGACTGTACACTTATCAAGGTTGAGATACTGAGGACTGTACGCCTCAAATATTACGTCTCCACTTCTCCCACCTTCTCCAAAACTAAGTCCATTGGTCTGAAAAAAAAAATGGCCAAACGTCTGAACAATAAAGGCACCCAGGTGTGTCACAGGTGTTTTAGTCATCAACTTGACGATATTGCATGCCATTAATTTGATGGTGCAATTATTTAACCCTCGACGCAACATGCAAGACAATAAAGCAAGTCAGTTTACACCACTTTTGTTGATTTCTGAGCTGCTGATGGTGTTTCTTTTATTTCTGAGTTGTAAACTCTGTTTTTGATCAACATTTTATAAATGTTGATAAGGTTGAGATGTGGATCTGGTTTCTCATCTCACTACGTTCAGAGTTTGACTACGATCTTCAATAATGACCAATTCAGAAACAGTGACCGGACAGTAAAGCCGACTTGAGACTAAGCTCAAAGATAAAGCCGTCTCGCTGGGTTCAGAGCAGGGTTCAGTTTTAACGTTTCGGCTCTGTGTAGACATTTCTAAAGTTAATATCGACTTGATGAAGCTCTGCAAAGGGCGAAATGTTGCCACAAAAGCTTGTTCTAAAGATGTCTTTCCTCGTTACTGTTGGTAGGAAGTTGTTCAGTGGGAAGAAAAGAGGAATTAAAGGTGTCAGCGGAGAAGACAAGAACACCCAGCAGAAGTCAACAAGAACACCCAGCAGAAGTCAACAAGATCACGCAGCAGAAGTTAACAAGATCACCCAGCAGATCAACAAGAACACCCAGCAGAAGTCAACAAGATCACCCAGCAGAAGTCAACAAGATCACCCAGCAGAAGTCAACAAGAACACCCAGCAGAAGTCAACAAGATCACCCAGCAGAAGTCAACAAGAACACCCAGCAGAAGTCAACAAGATCACCCAGCAGAAGTCAACAAGATCACCCAGCAGAAGTCAACAAGATCACCCAGCAGAAGTCAACAAGATCACCCAGCAGAAGTCAACAAGATCACCCAGCAGTCAACAAGATCACCCAGCAGAAGTCAACAAGATCACGCAGCAGAAGTTAACAAGATCACCCAGCAGATCAACAATAACACCCAGCAGAAGTCAACAAGATCACCCAGCAGAAGTCAACAAGATCACCCAGCAGAAGTCAACAAGATCACCCAGCAGTCAACAAGATCACCCAGCAGAAGTCAACAAGAACACCCAGCAGAAGTCAACAAGAACACCCAGCAGATCAACAACAACACCCAGCAGAAGTCAGCAACAACACCCAGCAGACTCGAGGCCTGCACAGGATGCTCTCCTGCTCTGACCTACACTCGTGGGTGTGACAGAGTGCGTCATCAGCGCTACAAAAATAATACATTACCAAGGGTTTATAAAGTCACCTGGGAGGCGTTTCTTCCTAGTAAACTTTTTGTAACGCCACTCCTGCTGCATACCGAGACAGAATGACCCGAAAAAGAAGAAACGTTTCCATCATCATTCACTCCATCACTGTCTTGTCAGAGGCGCGCTTATACTACAATTATAAAACTTCAACATTAACACCCGTCCCTCAGAGTGCAGACACTGTACTTCCCACCTCCAGGACTCAAGTCCGGCTAACCGGTTTCTCTAAATCCCTTCATAAATGTATTGTTTCAGAGTGGGTATTTCTCAAGCTCACTGTACATAGAGTATATAATAGTAATTAAGTTTAATGTGGGAGCCATCTTGTTATTATAGCATCAAAATCTGGTCTGGGTTTATTAAAACACCAAAATCTGGTCTGGGTTTATTAAAACACCAACATCTGGTCTGGGTTTATTCCTTGTGTTCTCGATGACTTTATTGGCAGCATCTGTGCTGATATCTGGTCACGTAGAACAAACCTTTAGAAATGCTCGTGTTATTTATAGTGATGATGATGATGAACATGACATTACACTAGTGGTGAACATGACACTACTGGAGGTGGTGAACATGACACTACTGGAGGTGGTGAACATGACACTACTGGAGGTGGTGGACATGACACTACTGGAGGTGGTGAACATGACACTACTGGAGGTGGTGGACATGACACTACTGGAGGTGGTGAACATGACACTACTGGAGGTGGTGAACATGACACTACTGGAGGTGGTGAACATGACACTACTGGAGGTCGTGAACATGACACTACTGGAGGTGGTGGACATGACACTACTGGAGGTGGTGAACATGACACTACACTGGAGGTGGTGGACATGACACTACTGGAGGTGGTGGACATGACACTACTGGAGGTGGTGAACATGACACTACACTGGAGGTGGTGGACATGACACTACTGGAGGTGGTAAACATGACACTACTGGAGGTGGTGAACATGACACTACACTGGAGGTGGTGGACATGACACTACTGGAGGTGGTGAACATGACACTACACTGGAGGTGGTGGACATGACACTACACTGGAGGTGGTGGACATGACACTACTGGAGGTGGTGAACATG